>NC_133201.1:54138649-54143649 GCF_958299795.1 Porites lutea | reverse complement strand
CTCAGACTGACGGAATGATCCGTTTTTACTCTAAAATTGGTTGTTCTGAATCCATAGTAATTTTCAAGTGACGAAAAAGCAACAACGACAACCGTGAAAACAAATAAAAATGGCTTTAAAAATGAAGCAAACGTTCGCACCTCGTGTAATTCATTCCCTCTCAGTCAGAACTCTCACAGAACGACATAAACAAACGCAGTCAACAATCAGTCAACAAACAGAAAAGCCCGCCTTGAGACTACGATAAGGGATACGCAGAAGCTTGCGCAGAACGTTTTTCCGCCCTGAAGACCAACGTTGACGTCACGTAGTCTCCAATACATCGCGCGGCCATTTCAGAAACGTTTTCGTGAAGTCTTAGGAAATGCTCGGATTTTGATCTTGTACCTTTCTATAAAGACTTGGAGAGAAAAATCTTTAACCAAATCTCACTTAGGATGGATCTTTTCAGTGTTTGGTGAAGGTAAAGCGACAAAAGAAAATATTTCAATTTTTTTGGTTCATTTGACCTTTAAGTAACCTTGACCCACTTAATAAAACAACAACAAAACTTTAAACTTCCAAACTCGATTTTTTTCTTTCCACACTGTTACAATGCATCATATTTTAATAACTTTATGGAGATTAATCTCCTAGGAATAATAGTGGGCTCGTTCAAAAATTAAACAACTTTTCGGCTTTTTTTATGATAACAGTACTGAAGGGTTAAAATCCTTTTTATTTAATTAATGTATTATTATGAAGAATGATTAATTTGGATATGCATGAACTTAAAATTCTAAGCAAAGACATTCTGCTAAACTCTGAACTTTAACAATTACGTCTACCGGTATGTCGCGCGCTTTCTAATTATTTCGTTTCTTCTTTAGGTTATGCAAGTTTTATATTAGACCTGAACTTCCTGGTACTTCATTGTATCCAACAAAACCTTATTTCTTTAACTAATTTGCGGAAATGAATTGCTTATATGTTGGGAGAAAAACAATTCTTCCATTTTATATTTTATTTTATTCATTGACTGTAAAGCTTGAAGCTGAATACGATGCCACAGCTAGGTTGTTTCGTAAAACGTTTCTACTTCGTCTGGTGTAAAATGATCCGTATTACTTTGTCCTTGCAGGAATGTGTAGGTGAAGGTGCTTCCATAGCTGTACCCGCTTGGTGGGGTGTAAGTATGGCCAAGATAAGTATAGGAACTACTACCGGATGACGCGTAATCGACAATTTTAATGTCATGGCCTCCACCAAAAGTAGGTCCATAAGACGAGCAATCGTATATGGCATGATCGTAATATCTATAAGCAGGCAGTTTCACAGGTGCCCATCCTGGTTTGTTAACCAGCGAGAAAAGAAATGCCGATGAATCGTATCGATACCCGGGGCAACTGCTGTCACCTGTTCGTAAAAAAAGAAATGAAAAGCAAGATCAATGCCCAGGCTTCAAAAATCCCAATTTGTACACTTCGTAAAGTGACAAGAAAATATATACTACTTGTAATAGTTTAATTCCCTTAGTAAAGATACGAGCCTCGTAAAAGTTTGTTTTTAATAGGTTTTTAACTACTCTTACTAAAGTATTTACCTGGGAACAAAGAAACTGGTGCATATTTGAAAAGCTAAACACAACAATATTACAAATATTGGGTTCGTTTACGCCTTTAGTGTTTGGAACCAATGGCGGAATGGGAAACGAGTGTCAGCGGTTCTTAAAGCATCTCGCAGACAAGATAGCTCAGAAAGACACCGAGCCTTATCATGTTGTAATCACTTGGCTCAGAACACAGATCTCGTTTGAACTCTTAAGATCGGTACATGCATGCGTCAGAGGTTCGCGAACGCCGTTTCGTAGCAAGATAGAGCAATCATTAGACTGTAAAATAAATGTCGCTAGCGCGGATATCTGAAATACGTGTCTATATGCTTTTACTTAGGGCTTTTTATGGACACTGGTTTAGCCGTCATTAGTATAATTCGATCGTATGATCTTAATATCTCTGCATATTGGAATTCTTTATTTTATAGAATTTTGAACTTTTATTATTAATTATATCTATTTCCTCTTCTTTTATGTAAGGTTAATTTACTTCTATTTTTTAGAATTTGTAAATGAATAGTTTCTTTCTTCACTTATTATATATAGGATTGTTTTTGTTCTCTAATGAATGCCGAGGGGTTTCTTTTGTAACGGACGGAATTGTAGATAATGTTTTGATAAATTAATTAGATTTTTTGTAACAGCAGGTTGATTGTAAAAAGGATTTTAATTGAGGTTTTGTAATAAAGATTTTATTACTTGGTTACAAAAAAAAATATATATATATATTACAAATAGCGATAATAAATCGCAGAATAATAGTCACTTGTCTAGCCTGTGTACAGACGCTCCCCCTCCTCGCGAGACGACTCTCTTCTCCTGATTTTTTCTGAGAAGGGGGAACGTCTGTACACAGACTATCACTTGTCGTCACCTACGACAAAAAGGCTTGAATTGTTCAGATATGGTTTACTACAGTGGAACCTTGCTTTAATGAACCTCTATATAGAGAGGATATTACGCGGTGGTGCGAAGATATGAATTTTATTTTTCGCTTCGCTCGTGAGTAAAATATTGTTTTGCCACGAGAAAATAAAATTCATATCTTCAAGCCACCGTGTAATGTTCTTTTTATTATATAGACAAAATGACATCGTAAAATAATAGATGGAACTTACCAAAATTACGTCATCGATAAAGTCACGTGTGAGATTATGGAAAATAAGCCACTCGGGTCCCGGATGTAGTTTCTATGAATTTTACGAGTAGTATATTTTCCAGTAAAACACTCGTGTCTATATAATAAAACAAACTGAAGTCCTGGGTACAAACGATTTTCGTTACTCCAGTAATAACAGAATATATGGAAAAGAACCTCGATAATACGAAACTTCGTTGTATAGCGAACAAATTCTGCCGGTCTCTTGGTCCCTCGTTATGCCGAGGTTCCACTGTACTTCCAGATTAACTTCCTAATTACTCCCTGCCGTCTTGGTCGTGGTCCAGCTCTTCAAAAAGCTAATGTACGGTTTTGCTTTTTGGCGACAAAGTACATGAAACAATTGTGCAAGGGAAACTTGGGTGAAAAAAGAAATATACACTTGTAATAGCTGACACTTAACAGCGGCCCCCGCTCTGACTATGTTGTTTTTCGATTGTATGCTCGTCTTTGTGCAGCTTTTTGAAATATTATACATATTCATACTGAAGGTTTTGAAACATAATCCATGATCATCATTATCACCATGATCATCATCATCTCTTTCTTTTATTAAAACAAGATAAGACTTAAAACTCAACGCTTGAGGGGCCGTATAAAAATGACTACGATATAGAACTAAAATGAAAAATAAGGATAATATTACTTACAACATACAACTACTAACAACAACAACTCTAAAAAGATACGATAAGATTCTAAAACAGATACATAATGTATAAGTAGATTTAAAATGAATTTATATTAATAATCACCAATAAGTAATTGACTACAACATTTAAAACATAGAATAGTTAAAAAATCGTGTTAGTGCCTGGGAGCCACTAGACAGACTGATGCGCTAAAATAAAATTGAGTGTGCATCATACAATAGGTGAGATAAAAACAGGAAACGTAAGTTCTAGTAATTTCTGTTAATTTTTTAAACTACAACAGCGCTTGAGACAATAGTGCGGAATCCTTTTCCTTAAAAGCACTTTAGAGAGGAACAACTCTGAAAAGAAAATACGTCAGCACAGAATTTAATTCTCGGCGAATTTCTGTAATCATCCATCGTTCTGCTGATAAGCTAGCTTGATTCACTCGTTCGCTCAGGGAAACGTGCTTGTTTGTTGACTGAGTCTTTCATTTCCCCAAAGTGATTTGTGTCTGACAAATCGTTTCTAATCAAAGATTTATGAATGATAAACTTATGTCTGGCAAACCGTCCAAGTGCTTATACACAGTTATTAACCTGATCTTATAGGCCTTATAACGTACGCCCAACACTTAGCGTAAGGCAAAAAGTATGGTGGTGATATGACTGTACAATGAATTTCCTTAAATCAACCCAAGCTGTCCCTTCGGGCATTTTTTGTTTTGCATCATCCCGAACCATTTCTTACTTGTGGGTCTTCAGCATTGTTCTACATTAAAACGTAATCATTAGCAAACGATTCCAATGGGGCCCTATTATTTTCCTTTTTTCTTTTCTTTTCTTTCTTTTTTTGTTTCTGGTTATACTGACTGCATATTTCATCTGTAAGTACTGTCCTATATAATGCGCGAACTACTAGGATGCCTCCTGGGGATTTCGCCTTCTGGGTGAGGCAATTAAGTGTTTTACAGAATTTTTTTTTCTTTCATCAAACCTGAGGAATGCGTGCAGGAAAGCAAATTTAAAGAAATAAAATCAGCACTGTCGAATACGAGTCTTATAAGAAGAACCATTTGCTATAAACAGCTCCTTACAATTTCGTACTTCACTGAATTTTTTTATCAACGACATAAACCAGAATAAAATTTTCCGTGATATTTTAAAATACTTAGAAAGGAGAAGAACATCAGGAGGAAAAAAATCGTGCAATAAGTTTTGATGGATAAAATAATGAGAAAATTGGATTAAAAATAGGCAAGTCTGCGAAAAAAAATCGCTGAGCTCAGAAATTCTCTCCCTTCGCCCAATTAACATTTCTGATGGTCTGTCGTCGATTAATAGATCAAGGACTTCATATGTCAGCGACGGCATCGAGAACAGCAAAAAAGCTGTAGGTTAAGGTTTAAAAAATAAGAAAGAGAGAGCACGTTTTGTTTGTTTATTTTTACATTTCTTTGGCGTCGTAGACAAAAGGAAATCTAAAAATTTGGGATTCAAAAGTGTGATGGAGAGAGGAATCAGACATGCTCAAACTGACATAAAGAGAGAATTATGGGAAGTTCTGATTTTATTTGTTGTTGTTGGGGGGGGGGGGGGGGGGGGTAATAGGT
>NC_133201.1:54073649-54131149 GCF_958299795.1 Porites lutea | reverse complement strand
GACTCCGAGGGTAGGGGTAAAAAACTCAGTAGGGTAGAGAAGGAAGTCTCAGACATATGTGTTGCTGTTCCTTTCGACGAAAAATTAACTATTTTACGGACAACCATCGGAGTTGCTCGAGTAAAGATCTGGATTGAAGTTTCTTGTGTTCGGCTTACAACAAAAGTTTCGGAAATAAATTCCTAAGGCGTTACTTTTTGCTTGGTGACCCTTTTGGTCACACTCCAGGAAAAACCTAAGCTCGCCAGAAGAAACAAAAGGGTAGTTTACACGTAGCAGTTTCTCGGTCCGATTTTGCAAAGAAAACATATTCTTAACAGAAAAATCAGCCTAATTTACAATTCGGGTAGAATCCCTTTTAGACGGAGAGATTGACCTATTACTGAAACATAAACTGTAAACTGGACGCAGCCTAAGACTCTCGTGAATGACAACTAATCATATTCTCTTTTTTATTTTTAAATATGTTAAGTAAAAATTTTTAGTAGATTTCTTTACGTAGGTTAAAGCGTATTCGCTTTAGTTTTCTGGTTTTAAGTAATTAAAAGGATGTAAAAAGGAGGCTTCGCTTCAGTCTTGGCTCTTTTGGCCTTGGCTATATTGATAATTGATTTGTCTTATTTGTTGAACAAAAACCTTACAATTAAACATAGATTAAAAACCGTACCTTTCTTACAAGTATACTGATGACAGTCGCTGCATTTCACGTCATTCCATTCGTAATTGTATTCAACACCAAGTGTATGCACACAGTCCTCATCCCAAAAATTGTTTGGCTGGTTTTTGGCCCAAGCTGTAAAGTTCCCAGTACCACGATCTGCCAAAGTAAAGGAACCCTCTGTAAAAATATCATTCAATCCCAGCCAGGATTTTGCTCCATTGTGAAGATGCTGTAAAAATACATTTTCTTCGTTGTTTTGGACATCAACAAGAATCGAGTTTTCTTGTCGGCATTTATCCAGTGCTGTGGTCCAATTTCGACAAGTCTTACTTGTGAAATAGCAAAAGCCGTTGAAATAGTTCCAGCCAGGATCACAAATATCTACAAAGTCAGACAAGGATGATAATTTTCAACTTTTATTAATTTCCTTATTATATTGTTACTTTACTTTTGATAAATAATTGTATCCGTCGTCGTAATTTGTATGTCATCTATCATGAAAAATTGTTAGTAATTGAGGAGGCTTAATTAACATTAGGCTAGATACAGTTTCCTTTAGGCCTCCTTGCCATACTTACTCCATTTTTGTATAAAATACAAATAAATGAAAAAATACCTTGGTATATATTAACCTTAACGGCACCTCAGTCGCACTACTATTGCAAGGCTGATACGAAAATGATCGCAAATAAAAACATTTCAGGGGCAGTTGGAGTGGTGCCACCCAGATCAGATGGAAGAAAGATAAATAGTACGTAAAAGTGAATTCGCAAGCAACACAAACTTCTAACGTTTGTTCGATGCCTGATGCTTTAAATTTGAGCAAAGTGTTGTATCCTTGCCGGTGAAATATTCTTCAGAAAAAAAAACACAGGTGAATCAAAAGACGAATTGTTTTCAGGTTAATCTGGTAAGCTTCATTTGTCAAAACATACGCTGGACATACTCAAAAAACGGAGACAGTTAGTAGTAATTAACAGACCTGTGAGCACAGCATAACTGACGGACAAGGGGTCATATCTGGTCCCGCAGGAGTACCCAACGGATCCGCTCCTCAAATTATCCGCTCCTCAGGCTAAGAATTTGCTGGCTGGTAACTAAATAAAGGATGAGAAACTCTTGCTGGGAACTTTGCCGAAACGCTTTTCTGGTTGTGGTTTTTCATTTTGAATGCCGATGCTGGCTGGAGAAAAACATATTCCTATCGCCTCTGGCTTCCTGCGGCTTTTAAGAATGTGCTCTGGCTAATTTAGTTGCCATTTATTTTTGGGCTGGAGAAGGAAAATGACAGCTAGTTAGGAAAGTTCAAAGATAGCGCTGGCTTTGAGTGACAACTAGGGTGCACCGCGCGCAGGCTAGTGCGAAGTCGAGCACGTGTATTTAAAATTAAGCACCAAAGAGCACGTACAAACTGAACACGTCAATCATTAAAACTCTGTCAGCAAACAATGCAATTTCTTTGTAAACCATCCCTCTCTTTTGTTATGGTGTCAATTTTGGGACTTAGACAGGCAATTCCTATTATGACGCCTCTTAATTATTGCACGGGGTACGCGGAGTGCCATCTGAGAAGTAACGGTTATAGTCGCGTTCGTTGTGTATCTCCAATTTGATGCAGCTGAATGTTACGGTTGCAACTTTTTCTACATCCAAATTCTGCTGATTTTTAGGTAAGTAATCTTTCCACTGTTTCTTGCTTTCATCTAAATGCCTTGTGGCAAGTTATAGTACGTTACTTTATGATATCAGCTGCCTTCCTTTTGCTTTCTGTGTTCCATTTTTAGTGCATCCTTGAGTCAATAGCGGGAAGGTCATTTTTTCAGTAGCCTTGTTAAGAGATCATTAAGAGTATGTCCAGCAGGTAAGAACGCCTTTTAATTTTATCATTTTGACCTTGATAATGGCATGCGCCCATATTAAACCATCAAATTCACGGACCAAAGTAAATCGCTTAGTTATTCAGATCCAGAAGAAACTTTGGAGGAAATTATAGAAACGTAAATCCTGATATCTATGAAAACTTTTACTCTTATGTTCTTGCATCCGAGGGCAAATCTTGCCGACCAGGAACAAAACCACTGAATATTAATATGCGTGCCATGACCTCTCAGTGCGATACAAGCGGCAAAAATCACATTTTTCTCTGTCAAACATAGAACCCTCGAGAGTATGAAAAAAAGGGTATAGAACAAGCGGCATTTTAGCATGAGGGTAACGTCGTAAAGACCTACTTACCCATTATTTTCACTAAGAACACTGATCTTTTTTGCGGAATTATTTGCGCGGATCTAAGCCAACCCCTAAAGAAAATGCCCGCAGAATAAATATTTTACAGGTTACCTGGTGGCGATTTCCGGTTTTGCTGATCAACTCGCCGAAATTATAATCTTTCACGGACGTCCATAACTATGCCCTTCGATTGTTACAGATCTTTTCATATAATCGCAAACACATTCATTCTGATCGAAATTTTTCGCCAAGAAACAAAAATGTCAATTGCACCTAAGCACGATTACTGATGCGAAAATTATATTATTGTCAAGAGCTTGGAAATGACAGTTGCTGAACCCTCAACCCCGGGTCGGGTTCTTCAAATCCTGACCCAATTTCAGACCCAAAAACGTAATTTTCCACATCCGTTTTCAGACCTGGCCTTTAGGCAGAAATTACGTTATCATTACTTAGATTAGAGTGCAAACAAAAAAATTCTTCAAATCCATTTCAAATTTGCATATTTCTCTTTATTTCTCACTCATTTGGAATTGAAACGATAAATACGTTCATACGCTCCGTAGCTCCCTCGGGAAAACCATACCCGATTCCAGACCAAAATGGGCAAAGGGTATACCCGTTTTCAGACCAAAACGGCACAAAACCCCTACCCCATGGGGCGGCACATACCTACATAAATACATACATACATGTTTGGAGTCTTATACAATAAATAGTTTATCAACTAGTTCCAAATAACTTAAGTTACAAACAACAAAATTTTCTGACCATATATGGCTAATAAGTAGAGTATTTTTTTTTTTTTTTGCGGTCTTCCTCTTTTCTTTTTTCAAAGCACTACAATACATGTTTTGCATTTTAGCATTTCCGCTAGGGGGCTTTATTAGAAACATGAATATTTTGTTAGCTGACATTCTGCTTGTTTTTATTCTATATATTAGCTTATATAAGGGAATACCCCCGCACCCCCCCCCCCCCCCCGGCCGGGCCGTTGATCAATATCATGAAAGGATTTTGTCGCCTGACAAAAATTTTTCAGGCGTTTTGAATTCTCGAAGGAATCCTTGAACTTTGATTAGGTAAAAAATCGTTTGTACTAGAAATGTGACAGATTTTTTTGGTGTAAAGGAAATAAAATTTGTTGTAGTGCGCACGGAGCCTTAAATGACTACAATTTTCAACTAAAATATTTCAGTCACGACCTGTGTCTAACCGACGGAAAGATTTTATGCCCGAAAAGGCGTTAAACAATAAAAAAGGGATTAATCTGTTATCATACAATTCTTATTTTGCAGTCCTGAATCCTTGCTCGTTTGTTGCTTGAAGAGCTCCATCGAATACGGTCACCTTTAGCTTGCAGAAATTAGAGGTTTTGGTGTTAATGTCTTTAGGTTTTTATCGACATTTGCAGTACTGTTTGGTAATGACAGTTTTCTTAATTTTACTACGGTTTGTGAAACGTCCTATTCAAATACTTTACAAGAGTCTCTTTTAAGGTTAGGGTGGAAAAAATTGCCATGTTGCTGAAATTGTCTTTATAGGATTGGCATAGCTTTTGCGGTGATTGTCAGTTTACAATGACTTTTGCTGTGATTAGTTGTCTTTTTTTACCTTGTAAAGCTTTCTCAGCGATTGTTCCCCGTTTATGTATGATTTAAGTGTGGGGTTGGACTTAAAAAAGGACTTTTGCTGAAATTGTCTTTACAGGTTTCGCAAAGCTTTTGCGGTGATTGCCAGTAATGGCTTCTGCTGCGAATAGTTGTCTTTACCTTGTAAAGCTTTCGCAGCGATTGCTCCTCCCTTATGTATGATATAAGTGTGGGGTTGGACTTAAAAAAGGACTTTTGCTGAAATTGTCTTTACAGGTTTCGCAAAGCTTTTGCGGTGATTGCCAGTAATGGCTTCTGCTGCGAACAGTTGTCTTTTACCTTGTAAAGCTTTCGCAGCGATTGCTCCTCCCTTATGTATGATTTAAGTGTGGGGTTGGACTTAAAAAAGGACTTTTGCTGAAATTGTCTTTACAGGTTTCGCAAAGCTTTTGCGGTGATTGCCAGTAATGGCTTCTGCTGCGAACAGTTGTCTTTTACCTTGTGAAGCTTTCGCAGCGATTGCTCCTCCCTTATGTATGATGTAAGTGTGGGGTTGGACTTAAAAAAGGACTTTTGCTGAAATTGTCTTTACAGGTTTCGCAAAGCTTTTGCGGTGATTGCCAGTAATGGCTTCTGCTGCGAATAGTTGTCTTTACCTTGTAAAGCTTTCGCAGCGATTGCTCCTCCCTTATGTATGATATAAGTGTGGGGTTGGACTTAAAAAAGGACTTTTGCTGAAATTGTCTTTACAGGTTTCGCAAAGCTTTTGCGGTGATTGCCATTAATGGCTTCTGCTGCGAACAGTTGTCTTTTACCATGTGAAGCTTTCGCAGCGATTGCTCCTCCCTTATGTATAATTTAAGAGTGGGGTTGGACTTAAAAAAAGGACTTTTGCTGAAATTGTCTTTACAGGTTTCGCAAAGCTTTTACGGTGATTGCCAGTAATGGCTTCTGCTGCGAATAGTTGTCTTTTACCTTGTAAAGCTTTCGCAGCGATTGCTCCTCCCTTATGTATGATTTATTAGTGTGGGGTTGGACTTAAAAAAGGACTTTTGCTGAAATTGTCTTTACAGGTTTCGCAAAGCTTTTGCGGTGATTGCCATTAATGGCTTCTGCTGCGAACAGTTGTCTTTTACCTTGTGAAGCTTTCGCAGCGATTGCTCCTCCCTTATGTATGATTTATTAGTGTGGGGTTGGACTTAAAAAAGGACTTTTGCTGAAATTGTCTTTACAGGTTTCGCAAAGCTTTTGCGGTGATTGCCAGTAATGGCTTCTGCTGCGAATAGTTGTCTTTTACCTTGTAAAGCTTTCGCAGCGATTGCTCCTCCCTTATGTATGATTTATTAGTGTGGGGTTGGACTTAAAAAAGGACTTTTGCTGAAATTGTCTTTACAGGTTTCGCAAAGCTTTTGCGGTGATTGCCAGTAATGGCTTCTGCTGCGAACAGTTGTCTTTTACCTTGTAAAGCTTTCGCAGCGATTGCTCCTCCCTTATGTATGATATAAGTGTGGGGTTGGACTTAAAAAAAGGACTTTTGCTGAAATTGTCTTTACAGGTTTCGCAAAGCTTTTGCGGTGATTGCCAGTAATGGCTTCTGCTGCGAACAGTTGTCTTTTACCTTGTGAAGCTTTCGCAGCGATTGCTCCTCCCTTATGTATGATATAAGTGTGGGGTTGGAGTTAAGAAAGTAAATCCAAGTGTGCAAGTAATAATATAACGTAGTAATTTACCGTTGTATTTTTAGATGTGGAAAGCCACAACAACGACTACGTGGATCCCAAGCTGAAAATGAAGAGGGGTGGTTATGCAGAAAAGCAAAGTGAACGGTATGCCGATGATTAAAGGTTTAGTGTTTGTTTTTTTCTTTCTTATCAAGGTACTTAAAGACTTTTCGACTAACAATAAATTTGTATCTACTTTCATGTTGTTTTGTTTCCCGTCCGAGTGCTATCAGTGTATTAGCAAATTGTGAAAAAAATCTCAAGCAGTTTGACTGTTCTATTTTACCTAGCATTGAGTGATGAAAAAAAAAAACAAATAAAAGATAAGGGTAGTAAACTACGATCCTTCCCAAGATGTGAGGTTAGTTTGCCTAATGCCCAACGTCAGACATATTCTAACCGCTGGGTCTCCTTTTAAACAATTATATTTGATATGGTAGAGAAATGGGAGGAACACGCAGCGTTACTCTCTGCCGTCTCTAAAGACTAGGCAAGCAAAAATAGGGCAGAGCCGGAGAAATAGATACAATGGCAAATGTTATCTTTTACCCACAGAGATGATGTAGGTGGTGATGGAAAGGACAATGGGAGAGAGATTAACTTCACAAATATTAAGGTAAATATATTTGTAGTAACATGCTTAAACGATGTGTCACGAGTCACTTTGCAACCAACTGCTATGGTAAAGTTACTATAGCTGAATGAAGGTTCCAAAGTTTGGGATAAGTGACAAGTACATCACATTCTTTTTCCGCCTAACAAAGAAAAATTCACGAAAACAAGCAAATCGCTCATCACCAGTGAAGGATAGACGTTCCGTGCTTTTTTGGTATATGATTTCTTATACACCAAATATTATTTATATATTATAAGTAATTATAGACTTTGCATTCCTGGCATGGAGTTTCTACTGCTACTGAGAGGGTGTGTTCGAGGCATCTGATTGGCGCTTGATAGACAATGCTTTTGTTCTTTTCCATTTCTGTATCGGCTGAAATAATGAAACTGTTTTGGATACTGGAATGCGCGATGCGGTCATTTGATTTTGTCTGAACTGGATAGTGAGTTGTGCAAAATGTTAATCGAAATTTTCGTTACTTTCTTGGTAACAGCGGAACGCGTAATTTTCGATAAAGTTTAGACCAATGAGCTGTTGGAGGTAGGGGGGGAGGGGGGGGGGGGGGGACAAAAGAAGAGTAAGTACGCGTTATACGTTTGGCGAATGTGCTCTCTAGACATTCTCTTAATGAATCCAGTCTCGTTACCAGTGTTTGGAACCCTGGAAACGTGGTTGTTAGTGAGTCTTGGTGTTAGTCATTAGTTGGCGTTCAGATCAGGTGAACCAACTCTTAATTTATTCTTTACGGTCTCGCAACTTTGCTCTCATTTGGAGTGAAGTGAAGACGACTAATATTCTCCACAGACCAGTGAGAGCGTAGAAATGACATTTTTATCCCGCGTTAATGTGCACCGAAATCATAACGAGCAAAGAAAATGTCTCAAACACCACTAAGCTTTCCTTGAGATAGATTTTTTCGTATCACCTGCATAAAATGGCTCAATTTATCTTCCTGGCTGGCTAAATGTCGGATATTTTTTTTGCTGGCAAAAAAGGGAAGAAAGAGACATTCCTGGCTAGGGACATGCCTTTTTGGTAAAAATCCTTGCTGGGAAAAGCCCTTAAGGTAAAGATCCTGGCTGGATATTGTACTTTAAAATCTAGCTCTAGCTGGCTTTGGGGAGCGGATATAATTTTGCCAGAGAAGTTAATAATCAACCAAAAAACAATTAGTGACTGTTAAAATATTACTGGGAGCGATATTCAATCACTTTTGAAATTTTTCTCGTTGGGTACTCCTGGTCCCGTATAATTCCTTGACACAGGCTCTGAATCCAGAGGTATTCATGTTCTGCAAACATAACACAATAACTGGGTTTACATAGGGAGAGATACAGATTCGTTTTAAAATCTTTGTCTAAAATTATTGCTTTTGATATCGAAGAAGTCAAAAGACTGCAAAGCGATTCAGTAACGTCACTTGACGATGGTCATGGTCTGTGTGAATAGTTAACGCTTTTCAGGACCTCGAACTGAGTGAATGAAAAGAGATTTAAAGGGACAGTGTCCCGATTATGCGCACGCGCGAGCGTCATCTGTTTTTTCTTCAAAAGACAATAGAACTGTCAAATTGACTCGACAAGATTTCCTTCCGGACCGCACCGCCGACAGAGATTTGTTGTTTATATTCTCAAGTAATATTTTAGACTTTCGAAGAAGTCTTTCGTCTTATATAAAAATTTGGCTCGCGGTTCGAAGACTCATCGCGATTTTATCGCTAGCTTGGCCGCCTCGCGACCAGAAAATCTCGTTCCGCTCGCTTTAAAAACATATTTTCTCAGGTCAATCGCTCCAAGTCCAGTAATATCTGCCTGATTTGCTCGCGTTCTAGTCTCAAACGTTTGAAAGACATAAATAAAAATGCAATCTCAACGCTATGAATCATCACAAAGGTTAGTCAAGAATGATATTATGATTCATGTCACTAGTTTTTCAAAACGTGTAGCGCCTGTTTGTTTGATTTTGTCGGCCGTAAGGAGATTCATTTAAAAGTTTACTAACGCGTCGTTGCAAAACATTCTGCTTCACGAAGCTCCCCTCCACAACATCTCCTCAGTCCCCTGCTCAGTCACTTCAATGTCTCAACGATTTCTTTCTTACAGTCTTTATTGTTGCTGTTTCATTTCTGCGTATTCCTTTCACAATTATCTGAGCTTGTATGGAAGCTAGCAGAAGAAATAAGCCTTCAATCGGCAACAAGGTGCTTCCAATCTTTTGGTCCTCCGGCCAACGGCAATAAACGTAACGCCAAAAAATCCAGATTTTGCCTAAATAAAAACTTAACAGGAACAATATATCATTGATCTATAATCCTGAGAAGTTTTAGTGTCGTATTGAACCCGGCCAAGCGCGATGCAAACGGATTTTTCAAGATTCTCTTACTCTCCTCGCATCTTTTGATTTCGCGACATCCTGTCCAAAAAGCAAAGTTTGGTGCATGCGCAGTAACGGGATACTGTTCCTTTAAGGCACCCAACGACGATTTCCCCTAAATACATTCAAAATTCTTTTTAGGCTATCCAGAGTACTTTTGATCTTTAGAAATGCATTTTGTATCTGTTCCATCATCCTAGGGGAAATTGAGCTTTTCGAAATTACAAGGGCTTCAGTATTATTTTTCAGAAAATTTTAGATGCGATATAATGTTTTACGAAAGTGGCATTTTCTTAATCCTCTCTCCATCGCATTTTTTAATCCGAAAACTTTAGGTTTCCTTTTTCTACGAAAATTAGCCCAACAAGAGGAGTAAAATGTGAGAAGTTCAATTTCAGAACATCGTAG
Source organism: Porites lutea (assembly GCF_958299795.1). Taxonomy (NCBI): domain Eukaryota; kingdom Metazoa; phylum Cnidaria; class Anthozoa; order Scleractinia; family Poritidae; genus Porites; species Porites lutea. The sequence continues at coordinate 54,121,546 of NC_133201.1, read as the reverse complement.
GACATTTATTACATAGGCTTCGAAAATTGTACCTGAATGGAACGGTCATCTAGAAATTCTAGACATCATCAAGCAAAAGAAAATTCTAGGCAATATTTTCTTCTCCGAACATATGATTTAAAGAAAACAGTCGTTGGGTGCCCCTATTGAAAGTGTTATCTAATTTAAGGAATGTATATCGCTTTCCACAAGCTAAGGGTGTTTTCTATATATCATGAATAATGTAGGTTTCGTCGCTGGCGAGACACATGGCCCTCACTACCAGAGCTTAATATTCCCGTCTATCCCCGAAAAAGCATGCAGGAGTATTGCTAGTAGATACTTCCCCCTGAACAAGATGCGTGGATAAAGAGATTCAAAGTGGAACAAAGCTTCGTGTCTAAGGAAAACAGTTCGACAGTTACGCATGAACTTGAGCCTACAGTTCAAGACCATCACGACTTCTGAATTTAACCCATAGACGTCCAAGACTTTCAGGGTTTAGAGTAATTTTCTACATACAAACAATCCATAGGATTTCGTGAATCCATAATTGGGGTTACCATGGAAGGTGCTGTTCTAAAACACTGAAGGCTTGAGTTTTCTGGAAACGTCATTCTGACGTAGTCATTTTGCTTCGATGAGCTAAAGTTCGGAAAGAGAAGGCTGAAGTTTGGATTCTACGCGATGTTTGGTACTTTTACAGCCATATTTCAGCTTTAGTGGTTGCCTGATGAGCATCATTAAGCGTGACGGTAGCTAAGAGTTCACTTTCTTAAAGCATCGCGTAGAATGCCCGGTCACATTCGGGAATTTAACAGGCTAGAGCCGCATTCGAGCCACGATTTGGTCTTTAAAATATGGCGGAATAATAAGACTGAAGCGTACTTTCGGAGTTTTTTGTCTCTAATTGTGAGTTACTCGTAACCAAATCTCAACGGGTAACACCGGAATATTTATAATATATAGATTTAGCCAGGGCTAAAAGCGAAGCTCCCATTAATAAATTTATATTTTAAATCAAACAATAAACTTGTAATCCACAAATCAGTTAACTTAAGGGCACATTCATGTGACTTTTGAGGGAAAGGATAAGTTATTTTAGAGTGAAACATCTTACATCGAGTTGATAGTCTAAATATATGTACACCCAAAAAATAGCAAACATCTTCTATCACATTCAAGAGCCATAATGGCTCTTGATCACAGTAGATTAGGCCTCGAAAACAAATTCTTGGAAAAGAAATCAGGCCGCATTTTTTTTTCTGTTCGACAGGTTTACTTTACAAATTCTTGCCAACAAATCTGAGGGTGTGTAAACCAACTTTTTATACTTTTTATACATCACATCTGAGGTGAAATAGTACTTTTTATCATACAGACCTCGGACAGAATACGGCATTTCACAATTTTTCAATGTTCAGGACGATCAATCGTGGGCTTTAATTTAGCGAAACCGTTCAAAAAATTTCCAAAATCACTCATACGGCCAGCCGGTTCTCATTTTTAGTGCGAGCTGTCAGTGTGGTCAAGTGTTTGAATGAACTTTAATGGAGATACGCTTCAACATAATAATGAATTTATTATCATTATTTTTTGTTATTTAATGGTTCCAGTTATAACGATGTGTAATCTTATAAAGCGTTTGATACGCGCGACATTTCTAAGTACTCCTGCAAGCGACGTTCATGAACGATGAAAACAAACACCACAGACAAGCGATTAAAATTGCAAGAGAGACTACTAACAATCAATAAGAGAAATATAATTCGGTAAAACAGTTACAGAGACAACAATTTTCATTCACGAAGACAAGTATTAAAGTGTCTCTAAAATCCTGAGTGTTTAAGCCTAAAGCTTAAGTTTAAGTTTATTTTGTTTTACTTTCAGCTGGCCTCCCGGTGTTTGTTTTTTTTCAAAGATGAACTCCTCGAAACAAGAAAATCACTCAAAGTTTTCTTTCTACAGCCAAATTTATAACTAAATATTCTTCGGAACGTTTTTTTTTTTTTCAATTTCCGTGAGAAAATATATCTGAAGGCCATTTAAAGTTCTGTAAGCTTATATCAAACCTGATACTAGATCAGATCATTGACTCAAATCTCAACAAACGTGCAAAAACTTGCCGCATAAACTGTGCTCGACTTCATGAAATTAGATATAACAAAAACAAACATCAAATACAATAATTACTCAGGCTTACCATTCGAGATTCAGTTCCTGAAAGATATCAAGGAAGGCCATAGTTGCTTGAGACTTTTAAACCCTCTTACGCATTGAGCAAGGTGAAAGACGAAAACGATGCCATCCGAAATCGGATTACTCAATTTTGACAAGCGACGCATTTCTCAACCAAAAACCCAACAAACAAACCAGCCATGGATAACAGAAGACTCTTGATAGCAGCTGTATTTCATTTTGTCCATCCAGTGGAAAAAGATTTAGACAGTTAAAAACATCACAAGTTGACACAAAACTCTGTCAGCTTTTGCTGTCGAAGTAAACAACTTTCAAGATGCAGCATAAATTTTCCGCATGAACTCACCTGTCACATTTTGACCAATCAGAGTACAAAAATTGGACGTAGAGCGTGACCAACGCGTGACCATAGTAAGAAAAGGTCTTCCCCGCCTTTATTTTTAAAAAAGTGGCTGAATTTTCGAGTCCGAGGTCAGTTTGAAATTAAAATCTTGACAGTGCGGGGCCGTAGTGACATAAACACAACATACTTCATATGAATCATTGGAAAAAATAGACTTGAGCCTGCGATCATTTGAAACTGGTAATTTGTCAGCGGGTAACTTCAAAAAAGTACTCGACCTCGATGGGTTGACACTTGAGCCCGCGGTACGGTCAGGTGAAACTGGTCAGCGGATATCCTGTTTTGACAGCTGTCAATTGATCACAATATTGATGTGCAATTAGTTTTCTATTGGGCTCCCAAACTAGCTAGAAAGTGTGAGAGTAAACATTGGTTGCCCTGTGGTGCGGACGGACGGTCGGGCGTACGGTCACGTGATTAGCAAATTTTCTCGGATGGGTAGATTACCACATTTCCTTAGCTATGGGGCTCCGTCCACGCGCGCGCTTCGTGCGCGGGTGGAGCTCCGCTATCAAGAAACATCAAATTCAAGATCTTACCTTCGAATATTGCCAGCTTATCGGATTTCACTGGGTTTTTCGCGCTAAAAACCAACCAAAAAATCGCCATTTTTGTATGGATTTTCACCTTCGTAGACTTCCGCGAAAAGATTACAACCAAAGTTTGCAGAAATCGCGAACGGTACCGCCTGATATCGTGACATCTCTTGTCTGCCTTTAAAACCACCGGCAGTCTTTTAAACCAAGGATTATGATAAAAACTGGGTTTTTGTTTTCCTTTGAATTTGACCTGAACCTGTGAGGGGTAGGCATATATTTAAGAATTTTCGACCACTGAAAATGACAACAAGCGCGAAATTTCCGTGGTAGGTCAGAGCGACAGTAGATTTTGAACTAATATTAAGGAAAAAAAAATGGCTATTTCCTAGCATGCAGTGCAGTCGTGATGTTGAAAATCGAGGCAAGGCCAGGCAGCACTAGAACAAAAGGCTATATTTCCAGGAAACAAAGAAGAACAAAAAAAGTCACTTCTAAGCTAGAAAAAGGACTGAATTTTACTGTGAATGGTGACTTTTGATTTTACAACGATGATTTCTGAAAAGAATCCTGAAGGCAAAAAACAGGATTATTGTCGTTTTATCTACGACGTTAAAAACGGTCATTTTTTGCTCTGATCTTGTCCAAATTCAAAAGGTGATATTTTGCAAAAAGCTAGCGCTTAATTTTTTGCGTCTATTCGGGATGTCCCAATTTGAAGGGCATTCTACCCAATGCTCTAGCTGACAGTTAAGGCAATTCTCGCGCGATTGAAAAAGTTGCAATGTTTTAAAGCAGTATAGTCTTGTACGACCATTTTTGGCCGGCAGGGCCGTCAATGGGTTAACGTTATAATAATAATGATAATAATAATAATAATAATAATAATAATAATAATAATAATAATAAAACTTAAAACTATATACAAATGTACACGACTCAAAATTCACACAACTCACAGCAGTTACTATCATTATCTAATATTATTTTGATCACATGCTTTTCCTAGATAAGGTGCAATACACTGTATGTCGAAACAACAAGTAAGCTACACCTATATATGGCCTCCAATCTGCCAGACTGTTTAATTTTGTCCTTCGTCGAGTTTTGGTTTGAAATTTGTTTACCAGGACACATCACTATAATACGCTTTAAGTGAGAAAGAATTTTTACCTCGATCCACGTGGTAATTCCGTTGTGAATCGGACCTGAATTCCCAGATACCGTCGTACTGTGATTGGCTGAGAAAGCACTGTCGGGGTCGAGTTATAAACTCTCGTGAATGAAACGAACTGCCATATAAGAGAAACATGCAACGCTTGAGACACTATTTCCTGATCATTACAAGCTTGAATTACCTCCTGTTTTTGTTGTTGTTGATGTTTTTTTATTGTTGTTGTTGTTTTTTTTTTTTTGGTTTCAGATGTTTGTTTTTAGGTTAACATCGGACAAGTATTATTTGAAATTAATCATTTTATCAGGACGAACTGCCAACTTTTTTATATACATTTGAAACATTTTTTTCTGTGCCAGAATCTTGACTTTTCTCGTCCCTTTATAAGAGATTTTCCGCGATCTTTACTGCATATGACTACAAGTGTTTTGAAAATATTCAGTAATATATTAGTAAACGAAATGTTTTTCTAGATTGAATACTGTGAACAGCATGCTACTTGAGATGATGAATGAGATGAAAAAGTGTGATTGAGTAATTCTATTCTCACCTCGCAGTAAGCGTTGTTCATTTTATCCAAAGGTGGGTTCGTATTTGGAAAACTTATGACGCCATGTTCTGTGAAAAGAGGCTTGTGCAGTTTGGAGAAGGCAAACCAGTTCTGTAAAAAGAGGACAACAAAAGTGATCAGGAGCCCATGCCATCCGTACTGTGTAAATATTGTAATATCATCCCCTTATCCCCTAATCTTAGCATTTTGAGCTCTATGGACTGGTGACCAACTGAACGCAAGACGTCACAATTTCCCCGAACACCAAGCTCATCGTGTAAGAACATGAAAGGAAGCATGTGGAAGAGGCAAAGCAATTCATGTCTATTTTTTCCCGTTTTTGTTGCTTTCCATTTTCTTTCTCCTTTAGACTAAACAATCACTCGCTGATAATCTTGAAGTTACGAATGCTTTTAATCATAACGCTATTATAGTTTAAAAACCAGCATTCCTCACAAATTGTGTAAACAGTGGCGTTCTAGTTTCTGTAAAAACTAATAACGCACCACAGTGATATCTTGGTGTCTACCGTCAAAGTTTTGCATTTCACGAAGACAGATTTTAAGTGAGTCCTTTGTTAAGTCTTCAATCCAAATGAGAGCAGCATCATACTCTTTACCAGTCCTCAGGTGCTCTGACGTCACAAGGACTATTGGCGCCTCAGGAAACTTGCCCTGAAAAAAAGAAAAATATAAGAATGAAGCAATAAGAGCAATCAAAATAGCTTTTTATTGCAAGTGAAGGCGTGTTAATGCGTCCTTGAATTTTGCTGCACGTGACATGAAATTCACTGCTAATAGACAAATTAGCCTATCCTCACTTTATATGGAATCTTTCTATGTTTCCTTTCCTTTTCCTTTCTAGTGTGTTTTTCGGACTAACGGGACCAGAAAAACCTACTTTTTGGCCCGTTTCCACCCAAATGGCGGCAAATTTTGCTATGTTCATTTTGAATTCAAAAATCCAGCTAGATTTATTGAGCTATTTTTGTTTGTTTGACTAACTTCGTTTGGAAGACGTGGATAACGCTGTAGTGGCGAATGAAAGTCTAAGATATTCGTCCTAGGATACTTTTAGTGCAACAACGAGTTAAATTCGTACGTACAAAAATATTTCCGTCTTACCGAAGGAAAGGTTACATCTGCGCAGTTGGTACCAGACCACCATTTCTGCAACTCAACCGTTCCGGTCAATCCTTCGGCTGGTGCTCCTTGATAAGCTACCCAATCAATGGTGGCAAATGGATTCGCACCTTCTTCTTTCCTTCCGGTTTGCATGACACAGACGGTGAAGTTTTTTGTGTTGATACTTTCTGTCCATGAAGTAACAGCGTCGTGGACTGTCACAGAGTCATTCAGCTTCATGTGGTTGACGGTTATTTGAACGTGAACTTGTTTATCCGGATAAAACCGGTATGGAGGAAATGTGACTGTCTGACAGTTTGAATCTGACCATTTTGGAACGTGTAGCAAATCTGTACGGCCCCGTACAATTGGAAAACCTGTTTTATAAGAAATTAAGAACATTATGAGGAAGCTTAACCGTAATATTGATCATTTGCATATTTATGGCGGGCGGACGCTAATTTTTTAGCTCCTCGTTTTTTGATTATTTCGCTCTTTTCCTTGCCTATTTCATCGATTTGTCAGTATTTTTGTTTCTCCTGTGCACTAAAATTATGCCAGAAACACGTAATTCTAAGACATCCGGCGGCTCAGCAAGCGCTGACAAGAATCCCTCGAATGAATTTATAACGACGGCGATGTTGAATGAGATGCTTCAGCTTCAAGAAGGGATGTTTAAAACCCTTGTAGATTCACTTGTGAGCAATTTCAATTCTCGACTAGATACAGTGGTTGGAACTGTGGCTGAACTTAAGACTCGCCTAAACATATGCCAGAAGGACACAAAAGAATTCAAACAAAGTCTTGAATTCTCACAGAAAGATATCGACGAGCTAAAGCCGTGTAAAACCAAACTTACTGAGATAGAGGATGACATCGAGGACATCTACGACTCCATCGACTACCATATGGACAAATTAGAATATTTGGAGAATCAGAGTAGAAGAAACAACATCAGAATTGATGGGATCTTAGAAGAAGAAAACGAATCGTGGGATACTACAGAGGAAAAAGTCAAACAAGTTCTAGCTGAGAAGCTCAACCTTGAAGAAGCGCTCCACATCGAACGGCTCATCGTGTCGGTAGGGTTGCTTCTGGCCCTAGAAGACGCCCTCGCACAATTGTGTGCAAACTTCGAGACTTTAAGCAAAAGGAGCAAATATTGAAGGTGACAAGAAGAATTAAACCTGTCGGTTTATACGTAAATGAAGATCTTTCTAAGGAGACCCTTGATAAACGTGAAGAGCAGAGACCCAAGCTGAAGGAAGCAAAGCGGAATGGAAAAATAGCGTATTTTGTATTGGACAAATTGATTGTAAAGGACAGACGTGGTTAAAGCAGATAAGTTTTAAATTAGATAAGTTTATTACAGTGACACAATACTCGCTATCAGATGTACTGCCCTTTAATCATTTAGACGATTCTAGATTTTCTCTGGCGCTATATGAACTACAGAATGGTCCTGTTCACTTTGATCCCGATAGATTTTCTAGCTTACGTTACAATCCAATTTTTTCAAACTCAAACGCTTCTTTGACACAGTCTGGCAGTCTTGATCCTGACATTAATTTTAATGCAGTTGAGACACCCTGCGACTATTTTATTGAAAATCAATTTAAAGAAATGCTCAGACGCGAAAATTATTCTGATGCCGATTTCTCTTTCCTACATCTTAATATTCGCAGTCTTCCTCATAATTTAGTAAAGCTGACTGATTATCTATCATGCTTAAACATAAAATTTTCTGTAATCGGAATTTCTGAGACCTGGCTAAACGATTCTGCTCATTCGGTCGATATTAATGGTTTCAAATTTCTGCACAAGTATAGGCAAAATAGAACTGGAGGTGGGGTAGGGCTTTATATTTCAAACGATCTAGAGTTCAAACTTCGAGAAGATTTGTCCCTCCATAATGTTGATACTGTAGAATCACTGTTCATTGAATTAATAAGACCTCGAGAAAAAAATATAATTGTTGGTATTGTTTACAGACCGCCAAATCATAGACTCGACGATTTCTTGTCTACAAACAATGAGTTGTTAGGTAATATCTCTAGAGAAAACAAAATATGCTTCCTAATGGGGGACTTTAATATTAATTTAATTAACTACCAAAATCACCACCTCACAGGCCAATTCTTCGATGGAATGTACTCTAATATGTTTTTTCCTTTGATTACGCGTCCCTCGAGAATTACTTCACATACTGCTACGTTAATAGATAATGTTTTTTCGAACAACTTTTTTGAACGTTCGAGAAGCGGCTTATTATTTACTGACATTTCAGATCATCTACCCGTCTTCTCAATTCATTCAGATAACGTTAACACGTCGGTAAATCGATGTCGACAAGACCCCTTCTTTATTAGAGATAAGAATCCGAATAATATTCCTACTTTTGTTGAAAAACTAGAAGTTGTTGATTGGTCTTCGATTAAAACTTGTCATGAGCCAGATATTGCGTACAAACGCTTTCATGAAATGTATACAAAGATTTATAACGATTGCTTCCCTCTCAAGAAGGCGACTAGAAAGCAGAGGCGCTTTAAAAAACCGTGGTTAACAAAAGCTCTTCTTAAATCAATTAAAACAAAGAATAAACTTTACAAAAAATATCTTCAAGTTCCAACAGTCGACAATTGTTCACTCTACAAAAGATATAAGAACAAATTGAATCACACCTTGCGCTTGGCTAAGCGTCGGTATTATGAAAAGAAATTGGAAGATGCTAAATCAAATACACATGCGACCTGGAAAATTTTAAACGAAGTTTTAAACAGAAAAAAGCCAAGGCCTCAATTAAATACAATATTTAAGTCAGACGGTCAGGAGATTTCTGATCCAGTGGAAGTAGCAAATAGGTTTTGTAGCTACTTCTCTAGTATTGGTCCCAACCTTGCAAAGAAGATACAGCCTCCTCCTTGTTCACATAAAGATTTTCTATCTGGATCATTTCGAGAGTCAATCTTTTTTAGCCCAACAACAAAGGATGAAATTATTACCATTGCTCAATCTTTTGGTTCCGGGAAAGCGGCTGGATACGATAATATTCCAATGTCTATAATTAAGGAATCCATTCAAATCATTTCGGGACCTCTGGCTCACATTATGAATTTATCGATCGCTCATGGCGTTGTACCAGATCAAATGAAAATAGCTCGTGTGGTACCACTGTTTAAAGCTGATGACCAGTCACTATTCACCAACTATAGGCCTGTCTCGGTTCTACCAAGCTTTTCAAAATTTCTAGAGAGAATCATCTATAATCGCTTGTATGATTATTTAACTAATTTACATATTCTCTGTGATAACCAGTTCGGCTTCAGGAAAAACCACTCTACGACGTTTGCCTTGATTGATTTGCATGAAAAAATTTCATCTGCTATTGATCATGGTGAATTAGCGGTTGGTGTCTTTTTAGATCTCTCGAAAGCTTTCGATACAGTCAATCATTCCATCTTATTTGATAAACTTGAACACTATGGTATAGGGGCTTGGCTCTCAAATGGATTAAGAGCTATTTTTCCAACAGACTTCAATTTGTAGAATACAATGGTAATGTTTCGTATCGTGCTAATATCATGTGTGGCGTTCCCCAAGGTTCAATACTAGGGCCTTTGTTTTTTCTGCTCTACATCAACGATATAATCAACACGTCAACAATATTACAACTGATATTATTTGCTGATGATACAAACGTATTTGTGTCTCACAAGGATAAAGACTGCCTTACTAATATACTGAATGCTGAGCTAAATAAGTTGTCAATATGGTTTAGAGCTAACAGGCTTCCATTAAACTTGAAAAAAACCAAATTCATTGTATTTAAACCACCTCAAAAGCGTACAAATCAAACTATTCAACTTTTAATTAATAATCAAAAAATTGATCAAGTAAAAGAAACAGTTTTCTTAGGAGTAATCATGGATGAAAATTTAAATTGGAAATGTGAAATCTCACATGTCGCCAATAAAATTTCTAAATGCACAGGAATTATTCGTAAATCCAGTTTCTATTTATCCACGAAAACCTTACGAACACTATATTTTTCTCTAGTCTATCCATACCTTTTTTATTGCAACTTAGTTTGGGCCTCTACTTACAGAACTAACCTTATTCGTCTTGAGATTTTACAGAAACGAGTGATCAGAACTATAGCTAAAACAACTTTCGATGCACATACTGATCCAATCTTTCAAAATCTTGGTATCTTAAAATTTCATGATATATACTTAATACAACTAGGCTTATTCATGTACTCCTATCAAAACCATACTCTACCTTTAAAATTTCATTGTAAATTTACCTTACAAAGTCAAATTCATTCGTATAATACAAGAAACTCGTGTAAATTTCGTCTGCCTTTCTGTCGTACTCGAACCAAACAATTTTCCGTTTTTTATCAAGGACCTAAATTTTACAACACCTTAAACACCAACATCATCAACGCTTCCTCACCTTTCTCCTTTAAAAGAGCACTTAAGGCATTTATTTGTAATAATTATTAGTATACTCCAACAAAAATTTTGGGAAAAAGCCTTTTAATATTCAACATTTGTAAACTTCCGTAATATTGTGATGGTTGGTGCTAAAAAAGCGTGTGGGAACTCCAGCGCAACAAAATTGGAACTAAAACGAGGCTATAACCTGCAATGCCGGATACCTTTCCACAACATAATGTATAGTAGCTTCTTAGCGGTTTTGCATGCTGGTTTCAGTACAGCGGCCATCATGGTGCTCTCGCAAAAATGTTTGTCTTTTTAATGTTTTTAGGCGCCATTACGTCTCCAAACAGTACGAAATGTTCACCAAAACTTAGAGGCACCTCTGACGGGGACGTTAATGAGTTTTCGCTCTACAGCATTTGCTTAAATTTGGGCTACTCTTTCCTAATGCCATGTGCTTCGAGCGGCCATGTTGGTTTTACTCCCAAGCTGAAGAAACACTTCGCTTCTTGCAAAATCATTCAAAACTGCAACTCATCTACCTCATCCAAACTGAATTATTTATTATTGTGTGAAGCCGTTCGTCCAAATCCTGGTTACGACAGCGACGAGCGATATAAATTCTCGTGTTAGAAGGAAGCCGTTTAAGTGGAGATGTCCGTGTTAGCCTGCACAACAGGCGCTTTGATAGGCGAATAGGCCAACCGCCTGTTGAAAATATTTTTGCCTGGATTTTGGATTCAAAGCAAAATTTTAACGGATTTCCAGATCCTTATGAGCCAAGCATCATTTTGCGCGAAGCGCGAAACGAGTGCGAAGCCCGAGACGAGGGGAGGGTAAAATAAAACTTTATTTTTCTTCTCCCTCATCTCGCGCTTCGCACTCGTTTCGCGCTTCGTGCAAAATGCAGCGTTCGCCTCGCTTGACTCATAAAGCGCCTGTTATGCAGGCTATAGATATCCGTGTGGAATGTGTGACAAATCAGAAATAAATCTTTTGTGACAGCTGCAGTTAATGGTACCATATTAGGTGTATCAACACGGATAACAGATTCTACATGGAGCTAAGCTCCTCGAACCAAAATTGGTGCTGCTTCAACTTCACGAATTTGTTCTTCGAGGAAACCACTGCGGAGCTAGTCAAATCTCCTGCCTCGCTCATCCATCAGCCATTGCATGACAGTGCTTATAGACATATTCATTCATCTCCCTCCGGAAATCTACACATCACTGAGGATAAACAGAACGACTTGGAGGAATATAAAGATGATTTTATAGACCAATTTGTAGCGAGGGTCAACGAGGAGAGAGCTAAAGATACAAGAAATATATTCATCTTTCATTTGAACCTCATTAGTCTGCAGAAAAAGATAGAGGAAGTTGTTATGCTCACAGACAAATTTAAAGCTCAAGTAGTGTTTCTGACAGAAACGAAAATCGACGGATCGTATCCTAATAGTAAATTTGCAATAGAGAGGTACAAAAAGTACGGGAATAATTGGAAGAAGGGTGCAGGCGGTGTTTTGGCAAACGTGTCCTCTACATTGGCATCGAAAAGGCTCAGTTTGCCATGGTCTTTTAGTAACATCGAAGTTCTAGCCATCGAAATCACTCTTGGCAGGCATGAAGCAATGCATGATTGGAGTTTACAGACCGCCTAACGCGTCATGTGCTAATGACTACATTAGACTGGAAGAGGAGCTAAACGATGTCTTTGGGCATCGCTTCAAATGGAATTATTGATAATCACAGGGGACTGAGATTAGATCAAAGAGAGCGCAAAATACTTCGAGATCTACAAGACGTACGAGGGCTGGAATGCTTATAGTTACCATGCCAACCAGGGTAACAGATACGACTGAGTCCTTGCTGGATTTCATATTAACTATAAAAAAACTACAATACTATGAGGCGTGTGGCGTTAAAAATCCAGAAAAGAGCGATCGCGCAATGGTATACGGGCTAGTGACTGACAAGGTGAAACATTATCGGAGAAAATTGCAGAAATTGGTTTTATTTAGGGACTTTAAGAACTTAAATGTTGAGAGTCTAAAAGACAACTTGAGAACAGCGCCATGGCATTTGGGTGAAATGTTCGAGTTTGTAGATGACAGTTATTACTTTTGGACTACTAAATACGATATGAGATGAACATATGCCAGTAAAAAGGATGAAAATGAGGGCAAAAGATGTGCCTTATATGACACCAGCTTGGACGAAAGCTACCAGGGCAAAGTGTCGTTTTTCCAAACGATTTAGCCAAATTAGGACACCGGAGAATTCGAACTTTGAACTAAAACGGCAATGGAGGAATGAGGCAACCAAAAAAGGCGAATAACGATTAGAAAATATGGAGTGAACTAGCGGATGATTTGCGTCAAAACTCGATGAAATTTTACAAAACCTTCAAACCTTTCCTTAACAGGAAGGACAATTAAGGGAGATGGTGCAAGAGATATACACCTGAACATGGCACACCAGTGGAAATGGAGAGAAAAACGTGGAGTCCCTTGACGAGAGTGAATTTATACAGCACCGTAGCTTAAAATCAGACTGTTTTAAATGGCATATACAGCCAAACAAATAAATATTATTGAAATTGTTTATCGTTACCTTCACAGCTTCCTGGGTGATAGACCAGATTATTCTCAAGTCCTCTGCAATAGCTTAACTTATGCCAGCATCTGTTGTCGTAAGTTGTTCCATTCGCAGTGCACACTGGGTCTTCATATGAAGGGCATTGGTCATCGCACTCACACCGAGCGTCATGCGCACTGTAGGTCCTACAGACTCCAAATCGCGGGCAATGGACATTAAGGCAAGGATTAAGATCTGCACCAAGAAACAAGTCATTATATTATTGAGTTATTCTCACCATTCAAAAAAAAAAAAAAACAATCATGTATGATTACAACATGTTTGCATACCGGCCAGGGCTCTGTTATTGTTGTGAACCACAATGTGATTATGTAATTAAATGGTTTGCTATGCGAATTTAGATAATACAGGCAAATTTATTAAAATGAAAAAAAAAAACAACCTCCAGTAACAGCGTAGCTGACTATCAAGGGATCATGACTCGATCCTAATCCTAGATTATAGATTCTAATCCAACTTCCTACAACAAAAAGTGATAGCACTCAGAAAATAAACATGGTCTGATTTTCACCGAACGTCAATTTGGATATGTGACCTTCCGATTTAATATAAATTCCTGGTAATTTCAGCGATAACTTTGATCAGATCCACACTATTCTTTGTCCGCAATTTTAAAGTCCTTTAATCAATTTAGAAGACTGACCAAAGTACTTCTATCCCCTGACTAAACGAGAGAGATGTGATTTGGATCTGTAGGTGTGGTCACTCTCCAAGCAAACAATTGCATAAATGATTCAGCAAAGCACTGAAAAAATCCATAATCCTGATCATCAACCACACGTAATAGCAATGCAAACCCACCTCTACCCATGCCGGTATGATATTATTTCCTGGAAGACGACTTCCCTTGATCTGACGATCATATTGATGATTTACGGAAAGAATCACAACTGGAGATTCATAGAAGGTCGTATTGAAAGGTACTTCCTGTAAATACGTAAGACAAATCAAGAAAGTTTTAAGGAGATGAATTAGTATGTGGCTCTTTTCCCATTATTTAGGGCCATCCTCTATAGACCTTTCACTTCTCAGAATAATCTCTCAGTCTAAGATAAGATGCAGGGCTAGCTATTTTCAATCAAAATAAAGCAGATAAGTTTCAAGATAACCCATACTATTCTTTGCTGATGAGACTCGAGTAACTCTATACAAAAAGCGGGTGGCACAGCAGTGTATAAGTGTACGTACAGCTTTTTGCGTCCTCACGAAACCCGACAACCATAAAAAACAACGAGCTAATAAACTATTCGTTAATTTGCGTAACGACCTCAAATCGGCGCGTAGTAGGACAACAGCACTTATCACTTAGCACTTCTGTTATTACTTCTGTTATGTTGGGTCGGTGGGCATGGTACAAAGTTTTAACTTTTACAGATATATAGTTCAGTGATTATTGTCAATGACACGAAACTAGTTGCCAAGATGTAGCTTGTAATTGTCACTAAAGGGAGAGCAAGGGTGGCGCCCGCACTCGCCATCCACCAATGTAGCCTGGGATCAAACCTTTGTAGACGCCAAAAGTGGCTTGAAATTTTTGTTGGTTCTCTACTTTGCTCCAAGAGGTTTTTCTCTGGGTGCTCTTGTTTTCCCCTCTCCTCGAAAGCCATCATTTCTAAACTCTCATGAGGTAAAATTTAGAAATACCAGTTGTTCTGAATTTGTGCAAATCTATAACTTTTTAACTGAAAGTTTAGACAAGTGACAGTTTCGCTGTGTTTTCATTCATCACTATTAATCTAACTCAAGAAACGCGAAAAATAAGTACGAACGGTAGGGTGGAAACAGCCAACGAGTTGAAAAGTATTTTCAAAATTCGTTACTTTGGCAATCAGCTGCCCACTAAATAACTGTGCAGTACTGAGTTATTGAAACTGTTACTGTTACTGAGATTAATTGGAAGTTTTAATCTTACAAATAACTATGCTAAATGTTGAAATAAAGTAGTTTTCACCTGACAAAAGCCATAGTTGTTTTGGGCTGATGGATTTCCACTGTTTCCAAAATACTCTTTTCCTGTAATTGTAAAGTTAAGTTGACTTCTATTGCCAGTGAATGCGAACCAGTCCTAGGGCAAAAAAAATGTAAAAAGGTAAAAAGGAAGAAAAGAACAGATTAAACTTGACATCTTTTAGACAGGAATAGTCATGGCAGACTGCGAATGACATTTTCTGAAAGTCGGCAGGATTTTTTGTTGCCATCATTACATTTTCTACTTGTAACCTCATTTCTCTGTACACTGCAAAACTTGAACAGGCTGCCCCTTAAAAACACCAAATAAACATTGATCAGTTAGTTTTTACTGAATTTCTAGCTTTAAAAAAGTAACTTCCTATCAAAATATCTCGATAATGCTCTAGTAGGTTTTCTCAAACTTCGCGAACATTAAGACAGCTATTAGAAGTTTCAGGAAACGTTTCTCAGTGTTGAACACGTCATTACGTTGTCATTACAACACAGATGTCAACGTCACTCTAATCAAAACAGATTTTCATCTTTACCTAATAACAACGACGCAGTAAATACTCAAACATGGACTGTATTACCCCTGCAAAATTCAGTCGAGCCACCTTTACTTACCCGTTATTCGTAACTTATGACATCGACACAAAACACTGACGTCGCGACGTGAGAGACAACAAAAATATTTCTCCCCGAATAACGCAGCACGTAAATTAACAAGACACAAATCGTATTTGCAAACCTCATGCACCAGTGCGTGATCCGAGATGATAGTACTGTATAGTCCGTGATCTTTCACCTTATTGTTTAATTACTCGAGCATAATACTTCTCTTACCACAACTGCATCTTGGTGTTTTCAGCAAATTCACTCAGTGCTAATAAGGTGCCAAAAAAGTGCAAAAGAAGATGAAATCAAGGGCAAAGATAGTAAATACCGCATTTGCTCTCAAATATGCAACTCCATGTAAACTGGTATGTAAATGCGATATTTACTACCTTTCTCTTTGATTTCCTCCTCTTTTGCACTTTTTTGCACCATATTTGCCCCGAGCAAATTTGTGTAATCTAATTTTATGCAGAAAAACTAAATTGCAAGACAAAAGAGAATAAAAGATCTTACACAGATCAAACATCAGCTATAGTCTGGGCTGTTATATGCTCGTTTGCCAAATTAGAGAGACGAAGTAGCTTGTTACAGCTGCCTATTGTTGCTTACCCTATGTAGGGAGTTGAAAGCGAGCTTAAAAGTAACGAAAAGTTATAAACATCATAGCTAGAAGCCAATGTAATTTTGAGCCAACACCTATAATTCTAAACGATCGAGAGCTTAACTGCCAGACTATTCTATGTGGCATATACAGCCAAAAAAATGGTTGAAATTATTTTTTGTTACCTTCACAACTTCCTGGGTGATAGACCAGATTATTTTCAAGTCCTCTGCAATAGCTTAACTTATGCCAGCATCGGTTATCGTAAGTTGTTCCGTTTGCAGTGCACACTGGGTCTTTATATGAGGGACATTGGTCATCGCACTCACACCGAGCGTCATGCGCACTATAGGTCCTGCAGACTCCAAACCGTGGGCAATGCACATTAAGGCAAGGATTAAGGTCTGTACCGAGAAAAAAAGAAACATAATATTGAGTAGTTATCCATTTGGAAAAAACATAAATGTCTAACATATTTTTCATATTTGAGTTAAAACTAAGTTACTGTTCAGTAGTAGTAACATGTTTGCTTGTAGGTACCTCAACTGACGATTTTTTGTCCTTAGTAAACCTTATTAACGATACCCGCCATCTTTGCTCGCGCTTTGGACTGGTGGAATAAATTAAAGCAATGTTACGTGGTTTTCTCAGGGGGGAAAACAAGAGATAAAGTCAGTAAACAAAAGAATGCAGTCGAGTTTGTTTTAATTATCTACACAGTAGAAAATTAAGAAGTTTTGACCTTAAAAAAAAAGAAAATCGCAAAATATGGGTGGAAGTGATTTTGAATGCAGTAGGCGACAGTAGAAATCTTCACAGCAAGGAATTATGACGTAAAACTTGTCGAAGTTTACATTTTGCATTTTGCATGACTAAAATCGTCGTCTTATTTTGAGGGAATAAACAAACCCGACCGCGATTACTCGATTACTAGTATTGGCAATTTTATTACTTGTGTGCCCTCTTATTGCTATTATTCCATCTTGAAGTGCCTGCAAAGATAGAGTGTAACATGAATAAGGTATATCAGTGTTTGTACTCCAACGTTACTTTAATTAATATCATGAAATGTATTCCTACATATAAGAACTTCTAAAAGATATCAATAAAAATAATAACAAAAATGACAATAGTTCTGTCTAGAAATAGTGATCATTACAATAGGAAAATTAATAAACAACCTCCAGTAACAGCGTAGCTGAAAATCAAGGGATCATGACTCGATCCTAATCCACTGAGGTCTTTAACGCAGACCTTCATAGACTCTAATCCAACTTCCTGCAGCAAAATGTGATAGCACTCATTAGTTACTAGAAAATCCATAATTTCTTCTTGATTTCTACGACGATACCTTTAAGTCATGAAATTTATGGATCAGATCCAAATTATTGGTTTCTAATGGCTTTTACACAGTTTTCACAGTCCTTTTATAAATTTACCAGAATAAACGGATTTCTTCTCTCCCCTGATTGAACAAGGGATATGGACTTTTGGGTCTCAAAGGTGTCGTGAGAGTTCAAGCTAACAATTGAATAGAATAATGTAGCAAAGCGCTGAAAAAATCCCTGTTCATTATCATTAACCTCAAGTGACCATCAAGAAAATAACCCAGTGAGGAAAACCCCGTTTCATGACGCAATTACTGGCTTTTCCTAGAAAAGACGTCTGAGGAACGAGCGCAGAAATTGCGTACTGATGATGTGTCACTACGCAGATCTGGGCATGCAGTACTTTTGATTGGTTAAAGAAAATTTATTTTGCAGCATGCCAATCAGAAGCACTATCTTGATCTGGGAAGTACACGTCATCAGTATGGAATTTTGTGCACTTTTCCACGCCGTCTTTTCAGGGGAAAGCCAATAATTGCGTCGTGAAACGGGGTTTTCGGGGTTTCCCTCATTTTGTGGGAAAACTAGTGGTGGCATCGCGCGAAATGTCGGGTGGGCTGTTTTCTCAGGTTAGAATGAAAAGGCAAACTTACCTCTAGCCAGGCTGAAATTATATTATTTTCTGGAGGACGACTTCCCTTGACCTTAAGATTATACTCATGATTTACGGAACTAGAATCACAATTGGCGATTTGTAAAAGGTCGTATTGAAAGGCACTTCCTGTAAATAGGTAAAAAAGTCATGTCAGTTAGTATGGATCTGAACTTGCTCACCTCTCCCTCTATTTTTGCCCATCTTCTGTAAAGTCCCCACTTCTAATATTCGCCCACTGTCTACAACGCGAAATTGAAGAGATTCGAAATATAAAATTCTCGCAAAGTCACGAAATTTAAGAATCGCGAAATATGCGTACATCAAAATCGCGAGATAAACATGTCGTGCTCTTCAGGAATTGCCGTTTTGGATACAATGTCGATTACCATGGCCTGGTAAGCTTGGATCTATTTTATTTTAAGTTTTCTTTAGTGTGAGCTTAACCACTAAAAAATCAGTGTTCTTTGGCTTGTGCTAAATGTTCTTGTTAGAACTAAAGTTTTCACCTGACAGAAGCCGTAGTTGTTTTTGGACGATGGATTTCCACTGTTTGGAAAGATTTTTTCCCCAGTTATTGTGAAATTAAGTTGACTCCCATTCCCAGTGAATGCAAACCAGTCCTGCGGACAAGAAAATAATTATAATTTGCTACCCTTTTCTTTACAAGACGAGTTGCGTCAGGTTTCGAGCCACACTTCCTTTAACAAGAAATGACTGCATCACTTACCACAACTGCATCTTGGTGTTTTCCATCAAAGGGCAAGAATTCCCTTAAGCACACTTCAAATCCTCCAGAGTTGACATTCTCTAACCATAAGTACATAGCGTCATTTGGCTTTGTACTGCGAGTGTACTTAACAGAGACAAATACACGAGGCTTGGAAGCAAAGCTCTGCAAAAAGATGTTAGATATATGAAAAGCTATTGACTGAAAAATAAACAAGCTTCTCGAAAGATAAATCAGCAGGAACGTATCCATGAAGTAGTCAGCGGCACTTAAATGAAATTAAGGATTTATCAAAGGCTAAGGGGAGCAGATTAATCAAATCTACTTGTCTATTCACATTAACTTACTTCTCTACCCCTCTTTCACCTCTTTCTACGAAGTGTTGAAAAGGTTGGTGAATGCATCTTATTTCGCCCATTACTTCAATAAAGTTACAAACAACAATGTTTCTTTTCGGCCAACTTTGTTAAGTTTAATGCTAAAAATTTGATATCGTTAAATAAATATATAGACTTCTATTTTCCAAATTCCCTTTAACACATCAATACATTCAAAACAAGAGAGGATTATCCTCCCTTGATTTAAAACGGTCACGCATTATTCAATCACTACCTTTAAAGTAAAACGTGAAAATGGCTTATCTTAAGGCGATGGAAGGAAAAGTTTGAAACTAAGCCCGAGAGAAAGCTTAACAAAACATTTAGCAGTGGACTCTGCTATGAAGAGCAAACTCCGGATATCAATTAGTGATCATTTGTTTTAGAACTACTTTCTGATACTATTTCATTTGTTTCTACTATTTAATTACGTTTTACACCTTTGTAACAAAATTATATACTTGTTAGCAATTATTGTTATCTACCCTGAGAAAAGGCCACCTTCTCACACTTCGTTTCTGTTGTCCATATTCCGCTAAAAGTAACGCTTCCATGCGTTAACATAGGTTTGTCCTGAAACGCTACCCAGTTGATAATTCCAGTGTCATTTGTAGAACCTGTTGAACGCGAGCATAACTGAAATCCAGCTGTACCAATGGACTCTGCCCACACGGCGGAAGGTGAATGAACAACTGAAGACTGATCTTCATGGCTTAATGACACAAAAACTCGAACCTGAAATGCGTTAGGTAAAGACAGGCATCAATGAAAATTTAACAGGCGACAACTCCACCCTAGACTATGAGCATTCTCTCTTTTTTTTCCTAATCCGTCGAGCGAAAGGCGCGAGACACGCGTGACCTTGCGCGTGACTGAAGGCGCGATAATGCCTCCCTCGTTTCTCGCGTCTGCTCGACGCGTCCGCTTGTTTATTCCACTCACTAAATCTGAAGAAAAAGAGAGCCTAGGGGGGAGGGTGCTGCAAAAGCGTTGTTGGGTGGTCAGAGTGTCGATCAAAGATCAAAGTCGACTTAGCTAATCCACCCCAATTGCCCCCTTCCCTCCCCACACACTTTCACATCTTACCCCCCCCCCCCCCCCCCCCCATTCCCATTTCATGGAATACAGACCTTCTATATTTATCGTCAGAATCTTCCGGCTTTTTGTATTTGTTTTCTTCTGTCTTGTTTTGTTCAAAAACACACGCATCCCAGGGATTAGAAGCACTTAAGCATACCTGTGCGCACCAATCGCTGACGTCAAAGCATCATAAAACCACAAGTACTTTGGCAAATCAAAATTTGTGAAGAACATTAGATTTTTAAAGAAGCTTAATGTGGTTCACTTACAAAAGAAAGTTACGCCGAACCCTGAAGATTAGACTATAAGTTTTAATTGCTTAGGGTTTACTTACGGTTCCAGATCCACTAAACGTTTGCGGAAATACTACGTTAGTGCAGCGTGGCAGTGTACAATGTTGTGGCGCCTCACATCCGCTGTTGCAATTCCATCCTTGACGTGTCTCTGATGCGTTTTAGTTTTCCAACTTGATAGGAAATACCTGTCAAGAGAGGCGAGGGGCGTGTATCAGAGCGGCTGTGTTTTATTTAAATGGTGAGAAGAGATGTGGAAGTTAATTCCTTGCGTAATATGATGTGAAGATGGAACTGATTGGTTCCTCTTTATTTATTTTTGTGAATTATAAGCCTTTTTTTTCTTTTTCAAAGATTTTGTGAATTTCATATAAATAGCACGGTAAAAACGTAACTTGGCCTACTTCTATTTAAACCCAAAAAAAGACAATAAACGACTCTACGGTCTAGTTGCACAAGACCGAAAGATGCGCTAAACTACCGCTTTTCATTTGTATCATAGAATGTTTGATTGTCGTTATGTGAAGAACATTTATCGTTATGTGAAGAACATTTAGGAAGACGAATTTTACGATATATACGTCAGATAGTTTACATTTAAAAAATCCAAAATGCTCTTAATCATAAAATGGTAATGAATAAGCTGGCGAATTGCATATCTGGCCAACTCGATATAGACGCACGCTGAAACATTTGGAGACAAAATTTTAGGAAAGTAATATAAAATTGAACAAAAAAAATGCACACTTAGATACCATCCTATTGAGGTTGTCTTTGCTTTGGTTTGTTGTTGTCATCAAGCTTCAATGTTTCACTCTTGAGTAAGTCATTGTCTATTCCGAAGTCCATCCTACTGGCAAACCCAAATTGCTTGGCAATTCTCTTTAGAATTGCTTCAAGTCTCATTTCAGTCGACTCCTCTAGCTACTTTTTTGTTTATTTTCAGTTATTCCACTTGAAAGCAATTCTAAATTTCTTGATTCTGGTTACGTTACACGTGCACAAACATTATCAGGTGATCTCGGTTCCTTGCACCAAAAGGGTAACGGGCATTGATTGGATTAAAACAGAACTCTACGAGGTAGGAAATCTGAAGATTGGTACCGCGAAGTACGGGAATCATGGGAATGACTGACTCGGAAAAATAAAAATCAAAAATATAAAACTTGTTTAAGGTTTTCTGTTAAATGCGGGTCTCTGAACTGACAGACTGATCATTACTATTCCTTCAAAAATTTGAAATATATTAAAACTTCCGCATTGCGTCAGAATGTGGGTGTGGAGTCTTAAGGGCAGGTTTTTCAAAGACCTCACCCCACTGGCAAAATCTTAAGTTTTGAAATCTTAAAACTGCCAAGTCATCTCAGGATATGAAACATGGGTTAAATGTTTATCCTTTTCTTTCGTGTTTCTTCGATCCAAGTGGTAACCAGACTACAGTGCTGACTGTTCTATTTGTAGATATTTTGACAGAGTTGCGGCAAACAAATATATCGACCGAGAGCTTTGAAATATAGTCATTTTCTTGAGAACATTGTATGTAGAGGATTCGCAAATAACGAGGTGATAAATACATCGAATCGACTTAACAATTTGTCAGCTCAGCGAGCGCTGATTTAGTCAGTTAAAAGCGCGATGGAGTGGCGATTGTGTCCCTCACATTTGTAAACAAATCACTATGATGAATTCAAATGATCCAACCTCCAGACCTCCTTGCTTTAGTTGAGATCTAAAACAAGTATATTCCCTAGAAAAATGTTAATGAAATAAAAAGTCTTCGACCGAGTTGAATTGGGTTTCAAGAGATTGAAGTTTAAGAATTTTAAAACAATTTCTACTAGAAAAAAGTAACATTTTTGTCAGGTATAAGAACCTACACATGTAGATTGCAACGGCCTAAGATGAAAAGAAGAGCTGTGTACCTTCTACAGTTGTAGCGAGAATCCCCAGGTTCAGGAGAAAGGCAAAAACGGTAAATTTCCTGAGCTCCATCCTGCTGCTGAATCTAGAGGTAATGGCCTGTCGACAGGTGGGGGTTTTGTTTTATGCGCTCGCGTTTAACAAATCAAGGATCCAAATATTCTAAATCTTCTTACCAAATAAAAACAAGCTGATTGGGTAATAAAGGCGCTACATGCTGCATATTACAAAAACAACATTTTCTTTAGCTTTTAACGGTACGGTATTACAACAGGTACGGGCGTGTATTTTATTATATTCTTAGCTTATGGCTCATGACTTAAAGCATAATAATCAATAAGAACAACAAAAGAATGACCAGTGACTATTAATTTACCAAAAGTATTTCATCACTACATGCAAACTAAAGAGAACTAAAAATAATACTTTTTGCCTGATTTGCCCTATTTTGACTGATTTCATATACAATGTAAATTTAATAGAAATGGAGTTTCGCTTTGTCCCAAAGTGCAGTCCGAAACTCCCCTGTCTGCAAAAATTGTTCAGACTATCAAATGTCTTTTGAGCGCAATTCTTTCAAAAGCAGTTTCATACATATTCCGCCAGATTTAATGTATTTACTGACTGCAATGGCAACGATACTGTAGTTTACAGTTTGTTTCCTTAACTTTGTATTCCCTGTATAAGGGCAGCCAGGCTGGCCAAGGCCTGGGATGTAACTAAGAGCTGAGTTTTCTTAAGGCTTTAATACGTGCGGTAATTGCCACGTCGAGCGTTTTAAAACAAATTACGTTTTCTAAAAAAAGAGAGACGCTGCAAACTGTCACTTATAATCAACCATCTGCTGTTTTCTTGATCATTTAAAGATGTTATTGCATTTGCACTTTCTTTGTAATTTAACTTATTAAATAGTTGGTGATGCTTCTTTTACTGGGCAAACTGTACCGTCTTTCAAAAAGTTAAGCCAAGTAAATGTTATGGGTTTTTGGCAATGACCCGGTACCATCTTGGCGCGACAAGTATGGGTTATGTTCAGAAAGCGTCCGCTGGTGACGTGCAATACCTTTAATTAATGAAACATTAAGGAAAATTTTCTTTCTGCGCCATTTTTTAACAGTCAGTAAAGGGTAAGCTATTAGTGGACTTGAAGAAAAGCGCATCAAATTTTCAGTACCTTAAATGAGCATTTAACTCCCTTTTAAAGCTTCCGATTTTTGGTTGTTCTTAGAGGGATATGTCGTAACATTTGCTTGCAGTCTGTGTGAGGTGCAAGCCAATGTACACAACTGCAACCTTTTAGAAGCCACTTAACATTAGAAGGGCTTAATCCCCTAAGAGTAGCCTACGTGGCAGCTTTAAAAGGGGAAGGGGAACGCGGGAACTGGGCGCGTGAAAACGCGCAGCGCAGGGCTCGCGAGGAGGGGTTAAAGGGGAAAAAAGGGGAAAAGGTTCCCGTTTTCAAAATCCTCGCGCGCCAGAATTTTTGCTTTCCCTTCCCCTTTTGACGCTTGCTATGCAGGCTACCCCCCTTAGTGAACCCCTGCATTCGTTCCGCAAGTCAAATGAATAAAATGCACGCTGTGAAGCTTTAAGGTGGCTCCTAGAGTAAATTGGCCGTGCGCGGCCTGAGCACTAGTACGGCGCGAGCTTTAAAATCCGCGCGACGTGCACGCAAAAATTAAAACAAACATGGCCTCTCAGTTTCGAAATATTCCCCCCAAAAAACTTTATTAACTTTCTATTGGAGCTCATTGTGCAAAACGTTTGATTAGTGTAGGTCAAACATTTATGAGAGGAGACAATGTTACACCGGTTACAAGTCACTATCGATCTCCAAAAGAGCAAATTGTATGTAAAAACAAAGAAGAAATTTTCCAAAGACATCAATTCTTTCGCTTCAAAAGTAGACAAACGTTAAATAGTCGAAGTAAATGGACAATGTTTTTGCACAACGAGAAATAGTTTTTACTCACAGATTGACCCTTGACGAAAGCAATAGTTGTCCGTCGAGGCCTACGGTCTTGTACATGTAGCTGAGGACATGATATACGATTTATAGATCGGCGCCATCTTTTACAGCAGACTTTTAAAAAAAAAACTTCGCCGTCGAAATTATCCCTAAAGAAGAACAAGGTTGAAAAAGTATCCGGAAGTGGGCTAACACTTGAAGATCTGCAAACAGTGTACAGCAGATTAGGAAATGAAGGGCTTATTGCGGTCCTTGCACAAACACCGGCTTCATCGCCGACGATCGCCATCCTCACGAGTGACCACTGCGCTTCGAATTTTAGCTACAATAGTCAAGTACTTCGAAGAAAACATCCTGTGTTAGGTATAAAATTGAATCCGCTATCCCTCCTTTTTCAGCTGACGAGATATCACCGTAATGATACTAATAAACGGCTTCAAAAAAATGGCTTTCGTACTCTTCAAAGAAACCACATGTTTTCAGTAGCTTTGTGCATTATGCGCATGCGGGCGTGATGGCTCGCGCGCGTATTTTGCTCACACGACCCCGAACCACGCGTGTTTTTCGGATTTTTGTGACTCTAGGGAGCCACCTTAAATTAACATATGTATGCGTTAACGTCTTCTTACTGCTACTGAAGTCCTTGCGTACATTGGAAATCCAGTTTCAATCTTTTCAATCCATCATGTGCACGAAATTCGAAGAATCAAGCCGCACATGTAGTAAGAAAGTAAAAACTCAGAGGTAAATCATTTTATTAACCACTTATCAGACAGTTTTTATTTCCGCCTGTTGACATCTTAAACCAGTTTTTGAATAAATAGTAAATTATGGCTTTCAATACTGCCGGTTGCCTTCTAAAAGCGTGAGATGTCTTCACAAAAAACGATAAATTATTTTACGGCGCCTGATATATTGCAAAGAAAAGTTACTGATTGCAAAAAATATTTAAATATTTTTTTATTATTATTCCCGATTAGGCCAGGTTTGACAAGATATTTTCATTCTACAGCTTTTTTGACCGAGGTACATCTTCATACCGCTTAATCGACGATTAAGCCCCCGGGATTAAGCAGTCTTTAGACTGAAGGAATCACGCTCCCAAGAATTAGCATAGAAAACCTAAAAACGAAAGAAAACTAACTCAAACAGTTCTTTTTTACATTTAAAAGGTCTTATTGATCCTTTATTTTAGGTCGTACATTGTATGCAAGTTTTATGCGTGACCAGAGAAAATAGTTGACAGATGACAATTAACGGCTGCTAAAGCTCTCTTATGCTGTTTTCAGGTCTCCTAAGTGTCTAACACTAATGGAAAACTAAATATGAGGTCCCATCTCGATAAAGTTAACCAGTTAGAATGAAAAACGAGAGTGAAGAGATTTTACGTTATTTAGGTGAGCTGAATTTATCTGTTCGGGCTCTTTTTTCAGTTTTCTTAGGGTGGTTGATCAGTAAGTCAATACACTTCCTTATAAAAAGATAACGCCGAGGCACTCAGAAGGCTCTCCTAAGATTATAAAATTTAAACCTTTCCTCCTTATCTGACAAGTGATTTATACCTTTTAGACATTTAGGGTTACTTATCAAATGTGAAGTATAAGCTGCTAGTCGAGACAATAAGGTCAGATTTGAAAATGCATAAAAAATGTACATTCTCCCAGTTGCTCATTAAATAAGGTATTATCATTCACGTATAGAAGTTTCGTCTAACAAGGTTCAAAACTGCTTCACCAGTACAAAAACAACAACAGCAATAAACGCTAGTAGGGGCATCAAACACCAGT
The DNA here is from genome assembly GCF_958299795.1 of Porites lutea. Classification (NCBI taxonomy): domain Eukaryota; kingdom Metazoa; phylum Cnidaria; class Anthozoa; order Scleractinia; family Poritidae; genus Porites; species Porites lutea. The sequence continues at coordinate 54,095,174 of NC_133201.1, read as the reverse complement.
CGACTACACCTTTGGGGCGTGCACTGAGTGTTTGTCTAAGACTGATGCCCGTCTTATAAACAGTCAAATAAAGGGATCAGAGAAAGGAAAGGATCAACTGTTGATGTCCTTTTACTGAGATACCCTTCTTACAGAAACTTCCGTTAAGAGAGATTCGACTGTACCAGAGACAGAAGAAAGGCCACCTAAATTTAGAAAAGAGTTGACATGGTAACAAGAAAATCATCTCTAGTATCATGAGGACTCCACCCGGTGATCAGAGCCTCCTTTTGTCTTCTTGATCGAGGGGGAGAAGAGGAGGCTATGACTTAAACGCGTCAAACCTTTGAGGTCGCCGCAGCCCTTCGTATTTTACTGCCTTACAAGATATCAATAATCTCGAAACTTGAGGGTAATACAAAACGACGGTTAAACTCGAGAATCTGAAATTTTGAAAAAAATATATCGAGTGGTTTCAAAATTACTCGCTTATTTGTTTAAGAAGACCAAAATGTTTACCAAACAGCTAAGTAGGGCGCCTCAGCACATACTAATCAAATCCTTCTTTCTACATCGCTCGGCTAAAACTATCCCCATGATCTCTCACCCACGTTTTTAAAGACAAGTAAAATTTCATTTCAAAAGCGCTTCGTTTTATAGAGATAACGGCCGAACATGAGCTATAAAACTGTTCACGATGCGGCTGTCAAAATTGCGAAGAATGATACGATGTACTCAATACATCTAGGTCTACATGTAACTTGATTGACAAAATAAAGTGACTTGACGTTTCTATGATACGGTCAGTTTTCTTTGTCCCTTGGGAAGGTCCTGTTATTGCAGGAGCCCCGTTAGGGTAAATTCCGACAAGCAACATGGCCTTTGAACAGCGACAATGGAGCAGAAATGGTGACAAGCGACAGCGAGAAAGAACAGCGAAAATTCAACAGTAAAATACCGACAGCGATGTGGCTTCCTCCTCAATACGTGAAACAACAGGTTTTAAAATTCAGACTAGGGACTCCTGAAGCCCTGAGAGGGCCTCTTAAGGGGACAGTGTCCCGATTATGCGCACGCGCGAGCATCATCTGCTCTTTCTTAAAAAGACAATTGAACTGTCATATTGACGCGACAAGATTTCCTTCTGGATCGCACCGCCGATGGAGATTTGTTGGTTACATTCTCAAGTAATATTTTAGACTTTCGAAGAAGTCCTTCACCTTATTTAAAATTTGGCTCGAGGCACGAAGACTTATCCCGATTTTGTCGCTAGCGCGGCCGCCTCGCGACTCGAAAAGCTCGTTCCGCTAGCTTTTAAAACAGCTTTTCTGCTGTGAAACTCGTGTCAGAGGTCAATTTGTGACAAATCGAAGTCCAGTAATATTTGCTGGCGTTCTAGCCTCAAAAGTTCAAAAGATAAAGATAAAAATTCAATCTCAACGCGATGAAGCATCGCAAAGGTTAGTCAAACATAATATTACGATTTCATTGCACTCGTTTCTCAAAACATGTAGTGCCTGTCTACTGGATTTTAACGGCCGTAGGAAAGTTTGTTTAAAAGTTTTCCAACGCGTCGTTGCATAACACTGTGCTTCACGAAGCTTATTCCGTAACATCTGTCAGCCACATCCATGTCTCAATGGTTTGTTTCTTACATAGTCTTTATTGTTGCTGTTCCATTTCTGCGTATTCCTTTCACGATTATCTGAGCTTTTATGAAAGCAAGCGAGAGAAATAAGCTATCAACTGGCATTAAAGCGCTTCCCTTCTCTTGGTCCTCCAGGTAACGGTAATGAAAGTAACGCCAAAAAATCCCGATTTCGCCCAAATCGAAACTTAATGGGAACAATATATAATTGTTCTGCAATTCTGAGAAATTTTAGTGCAGTATCGAACTCGGCCAAGCGCGATGCAAACAGATTTGTCAAGGTTCTCTTACTCTCCTAGCATCGTTTGATTTCGCGACAGGATAAACAAAAATCAAAATTCTGCGCATGCACAAAATCGGGATACTTTTCCTTTGAACATGGGGCGCTTTCCATTTACTAAGAAATTCCGAAAATTCCAGTTGGGATGTTAATGGGACACACGTTTTCCGGGCGTTCCACTGGAAAGTTGCGGGAAATAATTGGAATTTTAAAAAAGGTAGCCCTAGCTGTTTTCTCGTTGGAACATTTCCGGTGAAAAAGCATGTTCCATTTACGAGTTTTCACAAGGAATCACCGGCAGTTCCAGGCTATTTACACAGGGCGATATCTGTGCTACCATCTTGAATTTTGGTGACGAACGCATAAACGAATGGAACTTGTGTCAAATGGACAGACCTTTCCATGGAAGTTTCCGAAAGTTTTTGGTAAATGGAAAACGCCCTAGGCACTCGTTAATGCGGACAACGGACACTTGATTCTTGCCCAACCAAGAGATTCTCGTAGAAAGCCAACCTCGCTAATGCGTGCACTTCATTCTCAATTCCGTGCAGTATTAAGGCTTTCCATTTTATTTGGGCGTCGCCCAAACAGAGAAATCGAGTTCGCTTTTTTGACTCAAAGTTGCAATAGGCACGCAATACATGCGAGAGTAAACAAGCCAAGCGACGCGAATGTCTGCCGCGCGGTGTGTCACAACACAGCATTTATCTTCAACTTTCAAAATCAAAATACCCCTTTAAATGAGCTTTTGACCTTATCCATGTTCTCTCTACAAAAATATTTCCAAAAATAAGCGAAAAACAATCCTAAACAGAGAGCCTGACAACATTTAAAATAAGTACAAATATGTACTTTTCACAACCACCACTTTATTTCAACGTACTGTAACTACATTATTCCTTCATAACCAAATTATCACTTCAACAACTACCTCACTGCAAAACCTAAAATCACTTTTACCTCCCAAGGTAATTATTTTTTGTTACTTCATGTTAAATTCTACGAGAAACAATTCATGGCAAGAAATGACCCCTTTGAGGCCGATACCTGAAAAATTGGTTCTACTCATGCGCAGTTTAAATGAGCGGGCTAAGAAGCTGAATGAAGAAGGCAAAGCAAAATGGCGGCCGAAAGGGTACTTGTCCCGTGGAAGGTTTTTACCGCGGAATAGGGAGCCACGTTCGTCTCAAAGTCTATGGTTTGTCATCACACTAGGATCCCACATTCCTGTCCGGCTTTTTGTATAGGAATCCTTAAAACGAAGTTTGTTTTGTCTAAGCTTTCCTCTGGATCCAGTTCTTCATCACGATCACCAGCGTCTTGTTGTGGAGATTTGCAATTGTACAATTAGCACAAAAGTTTAGTGCCAAAAAACATATAGAACATTTATCAGTTGCTGAACATGAAAGCGGGCGCAACTTAATAAATTTGCGACAAATTTTGTAATTTATAGATTCAAAGATTACTTGTTTATTTGGGCCTGAAATGATGTGGTTGCGTTTCCTACAAACGCCGTTTTCCTTCTTTTCTTGGTCGTTTTGCACGGCCTCTAGACAACACAACACAAATGTAATGTAAATTACAAGAACGGCCGGGGCGCTCCACAAAATCGCCATCATCTGCGAAAAGAAGTACTTTTCAAACGCGGATTTACATATATTTTTATTAGATCCCAAGGCTTTTCATATCAACCTGTGCATATTTCAAATACGCAAGTTTTAAACGACTAGGCCGCTTGAAGTGATGACCCTGTTTTGGCTGAGCGGTCAATGATCGTCACGGCTTCTTTCAAGTTCGACGACCGCGAAGCCCGAGTACAAGGTTTCTCTTTCATTTTCCCAACGCATTTTCGACTTCCAGATAGAGTAATAACTAAATATCGTAAATATAACCGTACATTTACAGAAAGTAATCGTTAACTTTGTCTAGTTTTGCTTTTTATTAAACATTAACAATTATCGAAGTGAATTTGGGTCACGATTTCGGGGCCTGGGAACGAAAAAAAGGCAAATGTCACGTAATTTTTTGGCATGCACTGATTACCAAACTACAGCCATTATCTTACTAATTCAAGTTCAATTTAACTCCACGCCTTCCACTTCACGTATCTCAACCAACCCCTAAAATGTACAACGCTACTACACAACTCACACATCCCTTTAAATACACATAAAAAAACTTCACACACGCCGTGTATATGGCCCCCAAATATACGCTCCCAAAGCGTCCTGTTCAATATATTTTGAGTGTTTCCATGATGACGTTTTTTTGAAAATTAGGAGATGTTCAATTTTACAATGCTAATAATGTCCTGTTTTATTCTTTTAGTATTTTGTTCGAAAGAGTGTACTATTTAATTAAATAACATGGCTTGCTCAATACCGACACTCCGTTACTACGACAGACACTTTTTCTGCCCCCCTCACCCCCCCCCCTCCCCCCGAGGGTCCGTATTAACGAGTTTGTCTATAACAATAAGGTTGAGGGCAGGTTGCTGTATTGGATCTTCGCTTCAATTTGCGTCTAGGTTACCACTAGTCATTCAGAAGTTCCCTTCGAAAGATGGTCATATCTAATTAATACCAAGGATTTCGTCATAGCGGTTCGTTATTGAAAAAATATCGAGTTAACATCCACTCCATGCCTATGCTCTGATCATGACCAGCTGAAATCTGTTCCTCATGGATATTTGCAAAGTTTTTTGGACTGAAATATCGAATTTTATCAAATACCGTAAAGTTCCGCAAGTAACGGGTACTTTCGGGAGGTTGCTACCCTCGGGTTGCTAACATGTACCGTACGTTGACCTTAATTACTAAGTTAAAGTGATAATATCGCGCCAATTGTGAAAACATGCACAATTTTTATTTAGCGAAAGGCATTTCTTGTTATATCTTTTTGAATAGAAATTTAAAAGAATCCTTATACGGTATGGGTATTCACAGACGACAGGAAGAATTTCTGAAACAAAATGTGTTATGTACCTTTCCCGGTTATATAACGGAATGTCAATGATCATTCCCGTTACTGTAACCGTTGAAAATAAACCTCAGATCAGTTTGTTGTATCTCTAACTTCCGCTATTTCCAGCAAAAAGGGAAATTACTTTTGAAGTCACTACTTTCGGAAGGTCCTTATTTTCGGGAGGTCGTTACTTTTGGCATTCGCCAAAACACCTCCGAAAGTTTTTCGCTGCTTTCGGAGGGTTGCTTCTTTTGCGAAGGGGGGGTCGTTACTATCGGTACTTGACTGTACAAGAAGTTGATTCTATGTAGGAACTTGACATTAATGAAATTCTAAACAAATCTCGTGTCAGAGACAGAATCTCAGATCTCGAACCTTGAGGATACAGTAAAAACCCACCTATAAGAACATAGATTTTTCCAGCTAAGTCTAAATAGGTTCTTGTAGAAATGGTATTCAGTGGGAGTTTAGGCTACGTGGGTTTAAGTAGGTTCTTAATTTGATAGGGGCACGAGCAATCAGCACAGATAACTACTGTAGTACAGGGCATATGTCATATGCAATATATTGCTGTATTAAATAATTATCTAGAATACTATTTCTATGAGAACTATACAGTAAATTTATCTTTCCAAAGTACTAGCACGCATTTCTTTCATGCTGCAGTGTCCATGAAATGCTGTGTTACACTTTTAATCTTACTGGCTGAAACCTAAACTAAAATTTTTTTCTGTATAATTTTTGCTCCGTGCTCTTGTTTTTGTAAAATAAGAACCTTTTGGGCTAAATAAGAAAATTTTGGGCTGAATAGGTTCTTATGAATCGGGGGTTTAAAATGAAAATTTTAGTCTAACAGGTTCTTAAACTTTAGTTTCTTATACGTGGGTTTTTATTGTACTGGAAGGCCCCCTTTGTCAAGATTCTTGTTTTACTTGTCGCTTCTCGTTCAGATTTTCTTACCTTCAGTTTAATTTTAAAATTAGATCTGAATCACAGTGGGTTAGAAAATTTCGTGCATCAGACAGCGAGAACCGCACAAAAAAAGGTTTCATGTTGTTCTATTATTTTACCTATATAACTGTGAGGTAAAAACGTGTCAAAATAAACACCGAAAATGTATTTTCGCGGGACAGGATGAAAGTCAAATCCACCTTTTGATAAATACGCACACTGAAATTATGTTTACGAGGTTTACGTAAGAGTCCTAGATTAAAATTTAAATTAAAGTAATTTTGTGAAATCGAAACTTCTGTATTTTTGTTAAAGTCTAAACAACCCTTCAGATAAAATTTATTTCTTACGTTTCAGCAGTCCAATAATATGAAGAGAATGTGGAAAGACAACCGCAGTGGAAGAAATATCAATAGATACGTTCAAAATGCAAACACTGTGATAAAGATGTGGTCTTTGTAATGTTGAATTTAATAGCCGACTACCGTGCAAACGTTTCAAGAGGTTGCTTTTTGTACGGAAAAACCAAATTTTCCATCAAAAAAGATTATTAATCATCCCTAAAAAGTCATTAGAGGGTTATTTCTACCCTCTTATAGCTTTTATTTTACCTTTTCAAAGTTGTCGACGTCATTAATTGAAAGTCTAAATTACTGTACTGAGATTAACATGATAAATGAACTCTCTTGGAAGTTTCATTAATTGTATTGCTCTCTTAAAAAGTGACAAATTGACATTACGGGTAAGCTTGGGAGACGAGGCAGGTGAAATAAGGAACACTAAGCAAATATTGGGGATTGAGACAAAGAGGATGAAAGGAAAGAGTTTAGGTTTCAATGAATGTGCGAGTTCTTGTCCACTCCTCGAAAAGCAGATGGCCAAATAAGACGAAAAACATCAAACGCTCACTTCAAGCTCAGTTCGTGATAGTCTCTTGAAACGCGTTAAGTTGAGGTAAGCTTCAAAGCGGAAGACAAAACTGCTCGGTACCTTGTGAAGGAAAAAATCTGAATTTTTGGTTAATGTAAGAGCTTCGAAATGCCCTTCTCTTCTAGCGAATCTGTTAACAGCAAAACGCCTCAAATATAGGAGATTTGTTACAGGAAGGCGACTTTCAAAAGGGAATCAAAATCACTGCTTTCGTTTTTCTCCTGCTGTTGTCTATGCTGGGCAACGTTTTGTAAATCGCGATTGTGTGCAAAAACGCTGATCAAAGAATGAGGACTCCAAGTAATTACTTCATCTTTAACATGGCCTGTGCTGATGTTTTGTTCACTGTATATGCCGTTCCCGTCAGCATTGTCGACACTGCATATAGCCACCAGTGGCTTATCACAGGAGTCGCAGGCGAGCTTCTTTGCCGTTTATCTCAGTTTATTGGTCAAATGTCGGTCTTAGTCTTCACTGGAAGTTTGCTTGTGACTGCTTTGGATCGTTTCCTCCTAGTGTTTTATCCACTCAAGAGAATAATAACACTTCGTATCGTCCGGTTTCTGATTGGCGTCATTTGGATTTTTGCGATCGGGTTCACGGTGCTGTTATTCAAAATGACCACTTTAGCCGAATTCAAGCCGGACTTCCATGTTTGTACCTTCTATTTTGGAATCATTGGTTACGTTATCATTTATTTATTATTCTGCTACCCTGTGGGAGTATTACTGCCTATCATTGCTATCATCCTCATTTACACTGCGATTGGATTCAAACTGAAACACACCATAGCACCCGGCAACCAACTCCCGTCAAACCAACATCGACGGTAACAGATGAACCGCAAGATATTAGCAATGCTTGTCACTGTTGTTGCTGTGCTAATCGTTTGTCGTTTTCCGTTGATTTTTGGAACGATGGCTTGTTTCTCTGGCTTAAAACCTGCCTGCTCTTGGAACTTTCTGTTCCTTGGCTGGTTTCTGGTATGCTTTAACAGTGGAATTAATCCTTGGATATATTTCATCTTTAATGAGCAATTCTTTCAGGGTGCGAAATTATTGCTGCAGAAGCTACTTCCGCGTTGTTTTAAAGTCACAAATGAAGTGGTAATGTTGGAATCGACTGGACGTCAAATCAAAACGCACACACCACAAACACACGAGAGTAGCCACGCGTGAAGTTCTCGGTACAGTCCAGCGAACAAATAACTCAAGAAAAAAGTTTTACCCTGACAGCAACATGCACATTTTCTAGTTTCTTCTCTTTGCGTCACTTAGACAGGGTTGAATAACGTACTACGCATGTCCGTGACATCACTTGATTTACCAAGCATAGCCCGTGCAGCGAAGCACTCGTGCGAAGTGAAATTTATGCATCTGAGCGGACCATCTTCGACCATCTGTTAAACTCATATTTGTGAATGCCAACGAAGGAGGAGTTTTATGAATACGTTAGAAAGGCAACTCATGGAAAGAAATGTTACGTGATCTTTTTTCTGGGATGGATAGATTTTCTTACCCCATGATGCTTCGCTGCACGCGCTTCGCGCGCGTGAGCTCCGCAAAAAATGATTTAATATAATCGGTAGCAGCACAGTAGCAAGCACTATAGTGGAACCTCGGTTTACGATCACTCTATTTATACGACCACCTTGTTTACACGAACATATTCTTTCGACCCAAACGTAAAAATCACTGAGTTATTTCATAACAATGGAACCCCGTTAATGCAACCACCTCGTTAGTGCGACCAGGATTTTATGCCCCAACGGTGGTCGCATTAGTGGGGTTCCACTGTTACTAATTTATTACTGATGAAGAACTGACATACTTCTGGAAAATAAGTGAAAAAACAGTTTTTGACCCTTATTTTCTCTTCGGTGTTATTATGTGCAGAACAAAACCTTAATCCATATACGGAACATAGGACTAGTACGGTAATTGATGATTTTGTTTTTAGCGCAAAACCATCTTCACAGGTTTCACTATAACCTCTACAATTACCTTTAAAAAGCTGTATCATCCAGGTATGGAACAGCCCGAGGCGTAAAAAAGTGATTGCTTTTACTGTTTTGCAGTCCTTGTAACCTTACAACATTTTTTTTCAAACACATTTAGAGCTCCTTCAAAGCAACATTCCCTTGGTACCGATCGACAGATGGATCTTGCACGGCTTTCAGGTGTTAATCAGTGATGACACATGGCTACTCAACGACCATTTGTGTTTTTAAATTCGTCAGAAGTGTCTGAGATGTTTTTCTCTTTGATTTAGAAGTCTGTTTGGTTAATTTGAAGCTGCCCTTAAAACTTTTGATCCGTTCCGATGTCTTAACGGGACTTTAATTTTTGGTCGTCTCAAACTTTTTCGGATGGTTAGGCTGATGGGTCCGGAAGACTAATTTCGATGGAGTAACAGTCCTTTCATAAGCAAAGTTTTGTTATACCGAGATTTTCAGAAGACTCTTTTGGTGACAATAATCACGATATCTTAGAAATAAAATATGAACTGTCAAAAATCTCTGAAAAACGTAGGAAAGTTAGTGAAAAAGGCTCCACATAATTATCTTAGGCGAGTTTAACAATTGTTCCGAAATTTTTAGCCTTTCTGGAGCTTTAGAGATTTCGAGGTACTATCAATTTGCTCTTTGTAACAGTTATTTTGCAGCATCAAGTCATTAGGTGTCCCTGTAATGAGATGCAGTCTAACTTCGCGCCATTGCGAATTTCTTGAAGCCACATGAGCCGCTAATGACATACAGCAGGCAGTTGACCAAAAACGGTCATACCAATCGACCTAGGAGCTTAACACTCGTACTGAAATTGTACAAATCGCAAGGCTTCTTTGAAAAATCGTATTCTTTCGCCAATGGTACAATTGGTGTGGGTGTTTTGACGAACCTTATCTGTCTGTGCATATTAAGGAGACGTGTTTGATTTACCGGACCCACTGACGCACAGTCACTGGGAAGATTTTTTTGGCATGGTGAATAGGCCATTTCCGAGTTCCACAAACTCTCATTTTAACAACGGGGCTAAGTGCGAAATTTTTATTTGCGTGAGAATAACTAGTCATTTTCATATCAATAGCTTCGCACTTAACCTCGCTTTGAAACAGAGGCTTGGGACAACTCGGAAATGGCCTATTATTTATCAAAATTCCTCACACGATTAGCAGAAGAAACAAAGAGCGCAAAGGAGTTACTTGTGAACTTGATTGCCGTCAAATTTTACAGTTGAGCGTGCGAATCGCCTTATTATTATTATTATTATTTTTTTTTTTTACCGAGAATCCAACTGTATAAATTGACCGGTCAAACAGTCATGTGATCAGATGTGATCTTGTTACAAACCTGGTAAAATTATCTACGGCTCCAGAAAACTGCAAAATGTAATATAACATCTTAAAAAAAACTTTTTTCTCGGCTCACTATCTAGGAATTTTGCCATTCGAGGAGACGGCTGAAATTCAGGATACACATTGAGAGGTCATGAAGCTGACATGTTTCAATTATCAATTATTTTTTGTGCTTTTGGTTTTGACAGGAATTTGTCTCTGATGAGATGCTGTTTAACCTAAGTCCTGGACGTTTATATGGTGAACTTGCTTTGGAACGAATCTGCTCCACTCTTCCAGAGTCGCCGAAAGTACCTGACTCGGTATATGTCGGCGAAAGGGGTAGAGGATAGGGAGGAAGGGAAAAAAGGAGGGGCATTGGAGAGAGAGGAAGGAGACGGTCTTCCCTTCCTTTTTCCCTTTCGCTCTTTTCTCCCTACCCTCTCCCCCTCCCCCTTTTGCCCCTACCACGCAGGCGATGTATGTTGAATGTTTGAAATAAATGAATTGCATTTGATGTTATCTTTCCTTGCAGTGTTTTTTACTAAATTTTGTTTCGGCTGATTGCCGCATTACAAATGTTTGACATCAAAAAAATGTTCAACTTCTATTTCTAAGAAAAAAAATATGGCCTTGTACACAGGTTTTTCTTCTCGTGTCAGGTATTTCGCAAACCAGGACTCTCTCTATTCGTTACTTTCTAGGAAAAATGCCGATTTACTACACATGTAGAGCATAAGCTAATTAAGGCTAACGAATGTCTTTTTATACTGAGATCGTAAAGGAAGGAGGGTTATACTCAGGCAGAATAAGACCATTAGACCACGTGTTTCAAAGTCGTTATTCCTGATTTGACCTGTGGTCTGTCGGTCTACGGTGCTTTTAATGCAGGTTTATATTAAACTAGAATTCTTTAATTAGGATTTGCCAAAAATGAATTTCTTCTTTGCTGGGAGAACTAATCCCATGCTCATGGCTTTCTTAAAAATTCTTCGAGTTACATCAGTTTTAGCCTGCGTAGCAAGCGTTTCCAGTCGAGTTATAGCGCGAAAGTTAGAGCGGGAGCGAAAAAAATGGAAGGGGGGGGGGGGGGGAGGGGAGAAGAGGAAACGCTTGACCGCAAACCCCACGATTCTGGAAAACGCCCCTTGATATTTCACGGTTCGGTTCATTTGTAAATTGACAGCTCGTCAAGATAGATAACGAATAGATTACTAGATTTGAAAAAATTACTTTGTTCCATAAAACACGCTCCACGCGATTGCAAAACTGTAATAAAAAGAAGCTTTACTATAAAAGAAGGTTGAAACTCTAAGCGATTGCTGCGAAATTTCTTGTTCTTTATAGTTGAGTTAAAATTTTAACGTTATGTGGCTTTATCTCATCTTAAACCTTGTCAAAACGTCGCAAAGAAATAATCCGGAACAATTCACTCCGGGGGCTATGAGTTTTGCAGAGCTGCTGCTCTCCATAGCAGGGTCGTAACCAGGTATATGGGATCAGGGATCACAGTCCCGGGATCGGGATCATAGACCCGGGATCCCGGGTCACAAGTCATGGGATCAGGATCAGCCATTTTTTGTGTGTGTCTTTGAGGGATCAGGGATCGAGCTTTTCAGATACTTCATTATTAATGAGAAACTAGAATACTTCGTTTTGCAAGGAAAAAGACCCTTTTCAGGTCTAGCTTAAACCTGGCTTTATAATATTTTAGCGCTTCCGTCACGCAATCAGCAGTTTTAAAGCTTATCTTACTCGTACTTCATAGTTGACGTCCAGCGGTTTTACTGAAAACAAGGGGGTAGGTACATCATGTATGGGAACATATATTGTACCTCTTTTACCTAATTAACTTTTAACTTCACTCTTTCTGTTTGGTCCCTTGTTGCCTTGTTTCCTTGTTTCCTTGTTACTCTGTTTCAATGTTTCCTTGTTACCATGTTGTCTTTGTTACTCTGTTACCTTGTTACCTTGTTACTTTGTTACCTTGTTACTCTGTTACCTTGTTACCTTGTTACTCAGTTACCTTGTTACCTTGTTACTCTGTTACCTTGTTACTCTGTTACCTTGTTACCTTGTTACTCTGTTACCTTGTTACTTCGTTACCTTGTTACTCTGTTACCTTCTTACCTTGTTACCTTGTTACTTTGTTACCTTGTTACTATGTTACCTTGTTACTCTGTTACCTTGTTACTCTGTTACCTTGTTACTCTGTTACCTTGTTACTCTGTTACTCTGTTACCTTGTTATTCTGTTACCTTTTTACCTTGTTACTCTATTACTCTGTTACTCTGTTACCTTATTACCTTGTTACCTTGTTACTCTGTTACTCTGTTACCTTGTTACTCTGTTTCCTTGTTACTCTGTTACCTTGTTACCTTGTTACCTTGTTACTCTGTTACCTTGTTACCTTGTTACTCTGTTACCTTGTAACTTCGTTACCTTGTTACTCTGTTACCTTGTTACCTTGTTACCTTGTTACTTTGTTACCTTGTTACTATGTTACCTTGTTACTCTGTTACCTTGTTACTCTGTTACCTTGTTACTCTGTTACTCTGTTACCTTGTTATTCTGTTACCTTGTTACCTTGTTACTCTATTACTCTGTTACTCTGTTACCTTATTACCTTGTTACCTTGTTACTCTGTTACTCTCTTACCTTGTTACTCTGTTTCCTTGTTACTCTGTTACCTTGTTACCTTGTTACCTTGTTACTCTGTTACATTGTTACGTTACCTTGTTACCTTGTTACCTTGTTACTCTGTTACCTTGTTACTCAGTTACCTTGTTACCTTGTTACTCTGTTACCTTGTTACTCTGTTACCTAGTTACCTTGTTACTCTGTTACCTTGTTACTCTGTTACCTTGTTACCTTGTTACTCTGTTACCTTGTTACTTTGTTACCTTGTTACTCTGTTATCTTGTTACCTTGTTACCTTGCTACCTTGTTACCTTGTTACTCTATTTCTCTGTTATATTGTTACTCTGTTTCCTTGTCACTCTGTTACCTTGTTACCTAGTTACTCTGTTACTCTGTTACCTTGTTACTCTGTTACCTTGTTACTCTGTTACCTTGTTACCTTGTTACCTTGTTACTCTGTTACCTTGTTACCTTGTTACTCTGTTACCTTGTTACCTTGTTACTCTGTTACCTTGTTACTTCGTTACCTTGTTACTCTGTTATCTTGTTACCTTGTTACCTTGTTACTTTGTTACCTTGTTACTATGTTACCTTGTTACTCTGTTACCTTGTTACTCTGTTACCTTGTTACTCTGTTACTCTGTTACCTTGTTATTCTGTTACCTTGTTACCTTGTTACTCTATTACTCTGTTACTCTGTTACCTTATTACCTTGTTACCTTGTTACTCTGTTACTCTCTTACCTTGTTACTCTGTTACCTTGTTACGTTACCTTGTTACCTTGTTACCTTGTTACTCTGTTACCTTGTTACTCAGTTACCTTGTTACCTTGTTACTCTGTTACCTTGTTACTCTGTTACCTTGTTACCTTGTTACTCTGTTACCTTGTTACTTTGTTACCTTGTTACTCTGTTATCTTGTTACCTTGTTACCTTGCTACCTTGTTACCTTGTTACTCTATTTCTCTGTTACATTGTTACTCTGTTTCCTTGTCACTCTGTTACCTTGTTACCTAGTTACTCTGTTACTCTGTTACCTTGTTACTCTGTTACCTTGTTACCTTGTTACCTTGTTACTCTGTTACCTTGTTACCTTGTTACTCTGTTACCTTGTTACTCTGTTACCTTCTTACCTTGTTACTCTGTTACCTTGTTAAATTGTTACCTTGTTACTCTGTTACCTTGTTACCTTGTTACTCTGGTACCTTGTTACTCTGTTACCTTGTTACCCTGTTACTCTGTTACCTTGTTACTTTGTTACCTTGTTACTCTGTTATCTTGTTACCTTGTTACCTTGTTACTTTGTTACCTTGTTACTATGTTACCTTGTTACTCTGTTACCTTGTTACTCTGTTACCTTGTTACCTTGTTACCTTGTTACTTTGTTACATGTTTACTCTGTTACCTTGTTACTCTGTTACCTTGTTACTCTGTTACCTTGTTACCTTGTTACATTGTTACCTTGTTATTCTGTTATCTTGTTACCTTGTTACCCTGTTACCTTGTTACCTTGTTACTCTGTTACCTTGTTACCTTGTTACTCTGTTACTCTGTTACCTTGTTATTCTGTTACCTTTTTACCTTGTTACTCTATTACTCTGTTACTCTGTTACCTTATTACCTTGTTACCTTGTTACTCTGTTACTCTGTTACCTTGTTACTCTGTTTCCTTGTTACTCTGTTACCTTGTTACCTTGTTACCTTGTTACTCTGTTACCTTGTTACCTTGTTACTCTGTTACCTTGTTACTTCGTTACTCTGTTACTCTGTTACCTTGTTACTCTGTTTCCTTGTTACTCTGTTACCTTGTTACCTTGTTACCTTGTTACTCTGTTACTCTGTTACCTTGTTACCTTGTTACTCTGTTACCTTGTTACCTTGTTACTCTGTTACTCTGTTACTCTGTTACCTTGTTACCTTAATTGTTACCTTGTTACCTTGTTACCTTGCTACCTTGTTACCTTGTTACTCTATTTCTCTGTTACATTGTTACTCTGTTTCCTTGTTACTCTGTTACCTTGTTACCTTGTTACCTTGTGACTCTGTTACTCTGTTACCTTGTTTCTCTGTTACCTTGTTACTCTGTTACCTTGTTACATTGTTACTCTGTTACCTTGTTACCTTGTTACTCTGTTACCTTGTTACTCTGTTACCTTGTTACCTTGTTACTCTGTTACCTTGTTACCTTGTTACCTTGTTACTCTGTTACCTTGTTACCTTGTTACTCTGTTACCTTGTTACCTTGTTACTCTGTTACCTTGTTACCTTGTTACTCTGTTACCTTGTTACCTTGTTACTCTGTTACTCTGTTACTTTGTTACTCTGTTACCTTGTTACTCTGTTACTCTGTTACTCTGTTACCTTGTTACCTGGTTACCTTGTTACTCTGTTACTCTGTTACCTTATTACTCAGTTTCCTTGTTACTCTGTTACCTTGTTACCTTGTTACCTTGTTACTCTGTTACTCTGTTACCTTGTTACTCTGTTACCTTGTTACCTTGTTACCTTGTTACTCTGGTACCTTGTTACCTTGTTACCTTGTTACTCTGTTACCTTGTTACCTTGTTACTCTGTTACCTTGTTACTCTGTTACCTTGTTACCTTGTTACTTTTTTACCTTGTTACCTTGTTACTCTGTTACCTTACCTTGTTACCTTGTTACTCTGTTACCTTGTTACCTTGTTACTCTATTACCTTGTTACCTTGTTACCTTGTTACCTTATTACCTTGTTACTCTGTTACCTTGTTACCTTGTTACTTTGTTACCTTGTTACCTGGTTACTCTGTTACCTTGTTACCCTGTAACCTTGTTACCTTGTTACCTTGTTACTCTGTTACCTTGTTACCTTGTTACCTTGTTACTCTGTTACCTTGTTACTCTGATACCTTGTGACTCTGTTACCTTGTTTTCTTGTTATCTTGTTACTCTGTTACCTTGTTACCTTGTTACCTTGTTACCTTGTTACTCTGTTACCTTGTTACTCAGTTACCTTGTTACCTTGTTACTCTGTTACCTTGTTACTCTGTTACCTTGTTACCTTGTTACTCTGTTACCTTGTTACTTTGTTACCTTGTTACTCTGTTATCTTGTTACCTTGTTACCTTGCTACCTTGTTACCTTGTTACTCTATTTCTCTGTTACATTGTTACTCTGTTTCCTTGTCACTCTGTTACCTTGTTACCTAGTTACTCTGTTACTCTGTTACCTTGTTACTCTGTTACCTTGTTACCTTGTTACCTTGTTACTCTGTTACCTTGTTACCTTGTTACTCTGTTACCTTGTTACCTTGTTACTCTGTTACCTTGTTACTCTGTTACTCTGTTACCTTGTTACTCTGTTACCTTGTTACCTTGTTACCTTGTTACTCTGTTACCTTGTTACCTTGTTACTCTGTTACCTTGTTACTCTGTTACCTTCTTACCTTGTTACTCTGTTACCTTGTTAAATTGTTACCTTGTTACTCTGTTACCTTGTTACCTTGTTACTCTGGTACCTTGTTACTCTGTTACCTTGTTACCCTGTTACTCTGTTACCTTGTTACTTTGTTACCTTGTTACTCTGTTATCTTGTTACCTTGTTACCTTGTTACTTTGTTACCTTGTTACTATGTTACCTTGTTACTCTGTTACCTTGTTACTCTGTTACCTTGTTACCTTGTTACCTTGTTACTTTGTTACATGTTTACTCTGTTACCTTGTTACTCTGTTACCTTGTTACTCTGTTACCTTGTTACCTTGTTACATTGTTACCTTGTTATTCTGTTATCTTGTTACCTTGTTACCCTGTTACCTTGTTACCTTGTTACTCTGTTACCTTGTTACCTTGTTACTCTGTTACTCTGTTACCTTGTTATTCTGTTACCTTTTTACCTTGTTACTCTATTACTCTGTTACTCTGTTACCTTATTACCTTGTTACCTTGTTACTCTGTTACTCTGTTACCTTGTTACTCTGTTTCCTTGTTACTCTGTTACCTTGTTACCTTGTTACCTTGTTACTCTGTTACCTTGTTACCTTGTTACTCTGTTACCTTGTTACTTCGTTACTCTGTTACTCTGTTACCTTGTTACTCTGTTTCCTTGTTACTCTGTTACCTTGTTACCTTGTTACCTTGTTACTCTGTTACTCTGTTACCTTGTTACCTTGTTACTCTGTTACCTTGTTACCTTGTTACTCTGTTACTCTGTTACTCTGTTACCTTGTTACCTTAATTGTTACCTTGTTACCTTGTTACCTTGCCACCTTGTTACCTTGTTACTCTATTTCTCTGTTACATTGTTACTCTGTTTCCTTGTTACTCTGTTACCTTGTTACCTTGTTACCTTGTTACTCTGTTACTCTGTTACCTTGTTTCTCTGTTACCTTGTTACTCTGTTACCTTGTTACATTGTTACTCTGTTACCTTGTTACCTTGTTACTCTGTTACCTTGTTACTCTGTTACCTTGTTACCTTGTTACTCTGTTACCTTGTTACCTTGTTACCTTGTTACTCTGTTACCTTGTTACCTTGTTACTCTGTTACCTTGTTACTCTGTTACCTTGTTACCTTGTTACTCTGTTACTCTGTTACTTTGTTACTCTGTTACCTTGTTACTCTGTTACTCTGTTACCTTGTTACCTGGTTACCTTGTTACTCTGTTACTCTGTTACCTTGTTACTCAGTTTCCTTGTTACTCTGTTACCTTGTTACCTTGTTACCTTGTTACTCTGTTACTCTGTTACCTTGTTACTCTGTTACCTTGTTACCTAGTTACCTTGTTACTCTGTTACCTTGTTACCTTGTTACCTTGTTACTCTGTTACCTTGTTACCTTGTTACTCTGTTACCTTGTTACTCTGTTACCTTGTTACCTTGTTACTTTTTTACCTTGTTACCTTGTTACTCTGTTATCTTACCTTGTTACCTTGTTACTCTGTTACCTTGTTACCTTGTTACTCTATTACCTTTTTACCTTGTTACCTTATTACCTTGTTACTCTGTTACCTTGTTACCTTGTTACTTTGTTACCTTGTTACCTTGTTACTCTGTTACCTTGTTACCCTGTAACCTTGTTACCTTGTTACCTTGTTACTCTGTTACCTTGTTACCTTGTTACCTTGTTACTCTGTTACCTTGTTACTCTGATACCTTGTGACTCTGTTACCTTGTTTTCTTGTTATCTTGTTACTCTGTTACCTTGTTACCTTGTTACCTTGTTACCTTGTTACTCTGTTACCTTGTTACTCAGTTACCTTGTTACCTTGTTACTCTGTTACCTTGTTACTCTGTTACCTTGTTACCTTGTTACTCTGTTACCTTGTTACTTTGTTACCTTGTTACTCTGTTATCTTGTTACCTTGTTACCTTGCTACCTTGTTACCTTGTTACTCTATTTCTCTGTTACATTGTTACTCTGTTTCCTTGTCACTCTGTTACCTTGTTACCTAGTTACTCTGTTACTCTGTTACCTTGTTACTCTGTTACCTTGTTACTCTGTTACCTTGTTACCTTGTTACCTTGTTACTCTGTTACCTTGTTACCTTGTTACTCTGTTACCTTGTTACCTTGTTACTCTGTTACCTTGTTACTCTGTTACCTTGTTACCTTGTTACTCTGTTACCTTGTTACCTTGTTACCTTGTTACTCTGTTACCTTGTTACCTTGTTACTCTGTTACCTTGTTACTCTGTTACCTTGTTACCTTGTTACTCTGTTACCTTGTTACTTTGTTACCTTGTTACTCTGTTACCTTGTTACCTTGTTACTTTGTTACCTTGTTACTATGTTACCTTGTTACACTGTTATCTTGTTACTCTGTTACCTTGTTACCTTGTTACTCTGTTACCTTGTTACTTCGTTACCTTGTTACTCTGTTACCTTGTTACCTTGTTACCTTGTTACTTTGTTACCTTGTTACTATGTTACCTTGTTACTCTGTTACCTTGTTACTCTGTTACTCTGTTACCTTGTTATTCTGTTACCTTGTTACCTTGTTACTCTATTACTCTGTTACTCTGTTACCTTATTACCTTGTTACCTTGTTACTCTGTTACTCTGTTACCTTGTTACTCTGTTTCCTTGTTACTCGGTTACCTTGTTACCTTGTTACTCTGTTACTCTGTTACCTTGTTACGTTACCTTGTTACCTTGTTACCTTGTTACTCTGTTACCTTGTTACTCAGTTACCTTGTTACCTTGTTACTCTGTTACCTTGTTACTCTGTTACCTTGTTACCTTGTTACTCTGTTACCTTGTTACTTCGTTACCTTGTTACTCTGTTACCTTGTTACCTTGTTACTTTGTTACCTTGTTACCTTGTTACTCTGTTACTCTGTTACTCTGTTACCTTGTTACCTTAATTGTTACCTTGTTACCTTGCTACCTTGTTACCTTGCTACTCTATTTCTCTGTTACATTGTTACTCTGTTTCCTTGTTACTCTGTTACCTTGTTACCTTGTTACCTTGTTACTCTGTTACCTTGTTACTCTGTTACCTTGTTACTCTGTTACCTTGTTACATTGTTACTCTGTTACCTTGTTACCTTGTTACTCTGTTACATTGTTACTCTGTTACCTTGTTACCTTGTTACTCTGTTACCTTGTTACCTTGTTACCTTGTTACTCTGTTACCTTGTTACCTTGTTACTCTGTTAACTTGTTACTCTGTTACCTTGTTACCTTGTTACCTTGTTACTCTGTTACCTTGTTACCTTGTTACTCTGTTACCTTGTTACCTTGTTACTCTGTTACTCTGTTACTTTTTTACTCTGTTACCTTGTTACTCTGTTACTCTGTTACTCTGTTACTCTGTTACCTTGTTACCTGGTTACCTTGTTACTCTGTTACTCTGTTACCTTGTTACTCAGTTTCCTTGTTACTCTGTTATCTTGTTACCTTGTTACCTTGTTACTCTGTTACTCTGTTACCTTGTTACTCTGTTACCTTGTTACCTTGTTACCATGTTACTCTGTTACCTTGTTACCTTGTTACTCTGTTACCTTGTTACCTTGTTACTCTGTTACCTTGTTACCTTGTTACTTTGTTACCTTGTTACCTTGTTACTCTGTTACCTTACCTTTTTACCTTCTTACTCTGTTACCTTGTTACCTTGTTACTCTATTACCTTGTTACCTTGTTACCTTGTTACCTTATTACCTTGTTACTCTGTTACCTTGTTACTCTGTTACCTTGTTACCTTGTTACTTTGTTACCTTGTTACCTTGTTACTCTATTACCTTGTTACCCTGTAACCTTGTTACCTTGTTACCTTGTTACTCTGTTACCTTGTTACCTTGTTACCTTGTTACTCTGTTACCTTGTTACTCTGTTACCTTGTGACTCTGTTACCTTGTTTTCTTGTTATCTTGTTACTCTGTTACCTTGTTACCTTGTTACCTTGTTACTTTGTTACCTTGTTACTCTGTTACCTTGTTACTCTGTTACCTTGTTACTCCGTGACCTTGTTACCTTGTTACCGTGTTACTTTGTTACCTTGTTACCTTGTTACTTTGTTACCTTGTTACTCTGTTACCTCGTTACCTTGTTACTCTGTTACCTTGTTACTCTGTTACCTTGTTACCTTGTTACTCTGTTACGTTGTTACCCTGTTACCTTGTTTCCCTGTTACCTTGTTACTCTGTTACCTTATTACTCTGTCACCTTGTTTCCTTGTTACTCTGTTACCTTGTTAGCTTGTTACTCTGTTACCTTCTTACCTTGTTATTCTGTTACCTTGTTACCTTGTTACGTTGTTACGTTGTTACTCTGTTACATTTTTACCCTTTTACCTTGTTACTATGTTACTGTGTTACCTTGTTTCTCTGTTGCCTTGTTACCTTGCTACTCTGTTACCTTGTTACCGTGTTACTCTGTTGCCTTGTTCCCTTGGTACCTTGTTACTCTGTTTCCTTGTTACCTTCGTTTTACCTCGTTAGTCTTCTACCTTGTTGCTTCGTTACCTTGTTACTCTGTTACCTACTACCTCAAGATATCTAGGAATGTGTGTAGACGTAATACGTCACATGCACACTTGTCAGAGTTAAAGCGCACTTGCTATTTAGAGGCCTAGGACGTCGGGATCAGCCTCCCGCGGCCTTGTTTGACGGTTTGTATGGTATGGCGTGGCAGTGCGTAAAGAACTGTAAAAGAAAAAAAAATGCGATATACATGTCCTGGAACGATCTTGTTAGCAAATTCTCTCCGCAATTTTCGCAAAGAAAATAATTCACCGAAAATTTTGTGAGAAAATCACTTTCAAATATCGCATGAGTAGAAAAACCAAGAAAACAAAATTCTGGACTTAGAAAAAAATCGCAAAAGTAACAAGGATTTTTCCTGCTACCTAAAAACACTGACAAGGTAAGAAATATCGCAAAAATAGCAAGAATGACAAATTTAAAAAATTCTAGACGAACAAACAAAAATGGTTAAGTAGGGCCTTCAAAAGCTCTCAAATCTCGCAAAAATTGCAAAACTAACAAGGATTTTTCTTGCTATGTGAAGAGATTGAGTACTTGTAATATCGCAAAAGCAAGAATAAAAAAATTAAATAAATTCTAGACTTAGAGAGAGAAAAGGCCAAGACGGTGAATTCTTTTCACAAATTCTTTTTTTTCTTTCGATTTATGGGAAAATTTGAGGCCTTCTCGTGGCCCTTCATTGTCTTAATATTTTCACATAGCAAGAAAAATTCTTGTTAATTTTGCGATCTTTGCGAAATTTGCGGACTTCTCGAAGTCCGTCTAGGCCTTTCTTCTTTCTAAGTCTAGAATTTTTTTAAATTTGTTATTTTTGCAATTTTTGCCATATTTGTTACTCAATCTT
>NC_133201.1:54023649-54068649 GCF_958299795.1 Porites lutea | reverse complement strand
ACAATGCATCGTTCACCGAATCGTCATCACAGACATGAAATGCATCAACGACCAAGGTAAAGCTAATTCGTTTTTCGTAAATCTGATACCCTGTGTTATATGATGAGCTGATCGGTACATGTAAAAGTCACGCGGTCGAGTACATCACCACATTGTCACCAAGTATCAACAAGTATATCACTGAGTACTATCGCAGATATCAAGCAAGCGAATAAGCGAAAATATTGTGGCAGTGGGAGAAATAAAACGCTAGATGCACATCCTCGATCTTTAGATCAGTGTTTAAATACTGTTTATTCTAGTAACCAAAGTATTTTAAGCTTGCTTAACTTCTGTCCAGTTTTTTCGAAGCCCTTGACCATCACTTTCATTCTAACAATCCATACCGGGAAGGAGGTCGTGGAAATTTCGTGTTAAAAGAATGGGGGTGAGCTTCGTTTACTTCAAATCGATTGGAACCTGTTTATTACATGAATCGTAGGATATTGAGCTAGCTTATTTCTAACTCTCACTTGAATGGCTCTATGAACGCTGTAAGGCAAGGATTGTGCTTACTGTGGAAGAGGGTGATAAAACCAGGGAAGAGGCTAAGGAGCTTAGGCTTTTCGCCAAAGAGTTTGGACAAGGAGTTAGACAGCAAAGGGTGAGGGGTAAAACCCAAGAAAAAGCTGGAACACTACCCTTGGCTATTTCGATGATGAAAAGAATCATTGCGCCCCAAACTCAAAGTTTAAATACGCTTGAAGAACTCCAGGCTTTGACGAAAAACGTGGTGATCACCTGGTTACCGGGACGTCTGTGGAAAACTACAGAGTTGTTTTTTCAAAAGGAGAAGTTGTCGCTCTTAAGCATAACTACAGGACGTATCTGGAGCCTTTTTTTTCTAGCAATTGTTTGTGAAGATCTTCACAGCAGGAATGATTGTTTCTCGGAGGAAAAACTCAAAATAAATTGGCTTGAGCAATCAGAGGAAGATCCTTTAGTCTACAATGAAGGAAACTTTGACGATCAAAATTCACCAAAATGCATCATGGACCGGGTCTCTGTTGACCGGGAGGCTGAACAATTTACTTTAAGAAGGAACGAAGAACGGCGTCTCAAGAATTTGGCTAACGGGCTTCTAGACAACGAATCAGACGACAGTGACGATGAGAGCCAGGAAGAGGAGAATCTTGCAGAAGTGGAAGACGAAGAGCCCAGTAGCAGAGCCCGGTTTGAGGCTGGACGCAGTAGATCTGGGAGAAGAGTCACCAGATATCTTCTTTAAATACACCTTTTGCATTTTCAGCCACAATTTCACTATTGCGATGAAATGGAAAAGCTTAAGGTAACAATAATGAGGCTACAAGTGGAGATTTAGTTTTTTTATTTAATTGTCGTCTATATCTCGTCTATTTTTATCGCATTGTTTTATAGAGTCTTTTCTATTGCTCATAGCATCATACGAGTTTTACATTTCTCAACCAAGAAAGTTTTGAAAAAGTCAACTAATCAGGTAATGTGTAATGTCTGTAATGGACGGAGCATTTTTCAGAAGCAAGCAGCAGAATTCAAATAATAATCCTTAATACATCATGGAAGACAAGATGAGAACGTGATTCAGAATGAACAAATAAACATCTACTTGAGGTAAATACGCCTAGTTGTTATAAATGAATGATAATCGACGTCGGGTAAACATAACTTGATCACATCTCTCCATGGGATCATAAAATTTACGTGGGATCAGGGATCAAATTTTGCTACATTTTGGGATCAGGGATCAAAATTTGGAGCTAAAAATTGGGATCAGCGATGAAAAAATATACCTGGTTACGACCCTGCCATAGGCCAGCCAGTGTCGAAAAGTTCACTACAATCCATGCCGCTCAATTTCCAATCACTTGTCCATGGCGGCTCTAGCTATAGTGTTTAGTACTCGATGTTCTGATTTACGTTGATCTTATCTCCAATTACAACAAACAGTCCACTTTTTTTAGTCAGATACGCAACCCGTCATTCCCAATAAATTGGCCTTCACTAGTCTCCACTGCTCGATCTCCAATTATACTTTTGATCGAAGGGACTCAGATCTGATAAACCTTCGCACAAACATGATTCAAATAAATATCAGAGCAAAGCATTTGTAATCTGCTACCACAAATCAGATCAGACCAGGTCTGCGACGCACATAAACAAAACATACCTGGTTTGATTGATGTATTGATTGCTATTTAATCAACACTACCAGCACCGCACCAATCAAAAGCTGCGTTCGTGGGCGAACGCAGTTTTTCAAAATCGTGGGGTTTGCGGGCAAGCGTTTCCTTTGCTCCCTTCCCCCTCCCCCCTCATTCCTTTTTTTTTTTCAGAAACGCTTGCTATGCAGGCTACATCAGTTTCAGCCGTAGCACCACAGTAGAGGGATATCATCATATTCACCTAGCGCTCGTACAAGTGGTTACCAAATATCAATTTAACCCTCGGACGTACACGCAAAGTCATACCTCCGCCGTGGTACAAGCGGGGTGGGTGGATGGAACCCTTCCCTTGAGTTTTAGATATGTTGCAGTATTTCGAAACGATTTTACCTGGAAATCTTTTGATCTTCTTAACAAAATGAGGTATATTTTATGGGTAGTGGCGCTGCTGGAGGTCTGTGACGCCACCAACAATGGTCGCCATCTTGGCCGCTATCTTGGATTTTACCAAGGATTAGAAATCAGGTTAAAACCGCGAGAAATGGTAATTTTTTGTGCTTTACATGAAAAATAACAAATAAATAAGCACTTTGCATGATTTTAGCCACAAGATTTACTTATATTGTTGAAAAAAGTTGAAAAAACATGTACTTTTACTCAAAATGGCTTCACCATCTGCTATTTATGACGTCATATCTCGTAACCATAGCAACTGACCATCACTGAACTTGTCTCAAAATGTGTGCGAGGGATGAACAAACAGCTACCGAAAAAAGTGAGGTGCTCATATTTTATCCTCTAGGAAAAATCTCAGAAAAACCTTATACCTTATACCTTGTACAACTGTACGTCCGAGGGTTAATAGTCTTTCGTAATCAAGAAAACCAGGTAAAACATAAAAAGAAAAATGCAAAATAATGTAGGCTTAATATGCCAAATTTGACGAGACAGGTCGATAAAAAACGCAACATGTGTATATTTTGAAAATCAGACGAGGAGAAATGTTTGAAAAGAAATAAATAAGAACAGTTGGTCCTGAAAGTGCCCATCACCTAAATTTTTTTATTTTCTTATCTGAGTCTATACCTTATTAAAATAACTTCTGCGAAAAAATTTTGCGGTTTGAACAAAACGCGATTTTTTTGCCAAGTTTTGAAGTCTACATTTTTGGGGTACACCCGCGACGCTGATCACGCAAACTGACAGGCTCACATATGACGTCATGTGACGTAAATTAAGGAACTCCCATTACCTTGCCTTCACTAGTCTGCTACACAGCCGTTTTTAGTGTCGTCACGCAACGCTCCTCCCCACAAACGGCTGCTGAAAACCGAACCACATTCCTTTCCCTTTGTGTTTGCGGTCTAACGAACAAACCAATCACGTATGACTGTGACGTCAGTTTTCGCGGGTAAAGCCAGGCGATTCCGGGCTCGAGGATATGAACGTGCTTTCCAGCAAGTCATGGACGGCGGAACCCCTAAGAAAATTGTCGACAGTGATTCAAAATGCTTTACTTGCTCTTCGCCGTCAGAAAATGCCGAGAAAATTTATATTTTTGGTAAAAGTTCGATCGACTTGCAAGGGATTATTAAATCGTCCCTTAATGTGGACGTGAGTTGTTTCGCGAACAGCGGTAAGATATTTGTTTGCAAGAGTTGCTACAAACGTTTGACGAAGTTTCAGCGATCTTCTGAAAAACTGAACGAAATTCGCCAAGAAATTGAAGAAGCCTACAAAAAAAGGGATGTGCCGAGAACAAAGCGCCTTCAAAGGGCTTCAGAAGAATTACACGGCATTATTCCTGAAGGAAACCATCAGGACCAGGTCCGCGATATGTCGCGGACACAGGAAAGTTTAAGTCGACAGAAAGTATCCAAATCGCCTCAGTTTGACACAAGCGAAGCTACCACTTGCACTTCTTCTGCTAATTCGAGTTATCAGGATTTTTCTTTATGGAAACGGCCTGTGCCTGCTTACCTTCCTGGTTTTTTATCCCCAATTCAAAGTCAGCCGAGTCTTCTGTTGAGTGCTTTCCCAAATCAAAATATGGCAAGTCCTCGAAGTGCACATGCATTTCTTCCCTGAGTGACTTCAACTCCAAGACCATCCGGCGTCCAAGAACAGAGTCAAGTGCAACTAAAAATTCAGTATCCCAGTAAAAATGTAAACTGGTTCATATCAGTCTATGGAAAAGCCTTAGCACAAGGCGTTCCGTCTCAAATTGCGGGAGCTGTTATGAACTGCCATTCAGTGCGAAAGCATATTGTGGAAAAGGTGTTGAAGATCGTCAACAAAGAAGTTGCCGAATTATGTTCAACAAGAAAGCCATCAATTTTAAGGAAAATTGACAAGGAAGATTTGGAGAAGTTTGACCTACAGTTAGTTTGTGATGAGTGGCGTAAACGAGCTCCCGTTTTTCATTCATTCCTTCTCAGTTCGGCTATCAATAAAACACGAACGGGAGAGCTTGATAAATAAGCGATTTTCCGAACCCAGTCGGCAAGTTTACAAGGACATCCTTCTTATCGACCACAATTGCTTGAATTGCCCGCTTCTGATGAGCATTTAGTTTCAAAATCTTAAATAAGGAAGTCGCTCGAATGAATGGTTCCTCTAGCGCGGCCATTTTGCTTTGCTTTGTCCACATTTAGGGTAGCAAGGCTGTGATTGGATGAAACTTCTGGCGCGAACACTTTCCAGAAAATGGGAACTGAATTCTAATTGGCTAACCGCGGGAAAGGAATGTGGTTCGCTTACAGCAGCCGTTTGTGGGGAGGAGCGTTGCGTGACGACACTAAAAACGGCTGTGTAGCAGACTATGCCTTCGCCAGCTGTACACAAAAAAGGTCAATTACAAGTAAGGATTGAATCAAAACGTCTTCGCAAGAAGAAAGTTTTTCTGAAACAGAAAAACCTACCAGAACTCTTAATGTTTTCCTGTCGATAAAGTCACGTGTTCCTTAAAGTACGTCATATGACGTCATACTCCGAGAGAAGACTAAGACGAATGGTGTGCCAAAATGGCGGAAAATTTGAACGTTTTTAAAAAATTCTGAAATAATCGTCTTTGGTTCAAATCGCAAAATTTTTAGCAGAAGTTTTTTGAATAAGGTGTAGTTTCAGGTAAGAAAATATAAAATTTTAGGTTATGGGCACTTTAATGATCAGTTTAATTAGGTAGTACAACCTTTGTACTGTAACTTACAGGCCTCAATATTAAATTCACAAATTAAAATTATTTCTTTTTTATTGCCTTGTTAACCCATTCGCCCCTGAACCGCCCGTAACCGCCCGTGTGGATCCAGGTCCTTTCTACCCTTTGTGACGTCATCAGTTTTAACGGTCAAGGACAACTTTCTTCGCTAACTTGTGGAGAGTGAAGAGATCTTTCAAACCATACCAGAATGAGCACAATTCAGTCAAGGACAACCACGAGACATTGACCTGAAAATCTCCATGAAAATCTTATTCCATATACCCACCTACCTTTCCTTTCAACTAATCCTAAGATCCTAAAAGCTTTCCTAAAAACTCTTCCCACCAAATTGAAGCCTACTAAATGCCCAGCAAGAGAAAAAAAAATGAGGCAAGAAAAGCGAAAAAAGCAGGGAGGAGAGAAAGCGAAAAGTAAAAGTCAAGACTGCTGTGTCGAAATTTTGCTTTCTGCGCATGCTCGAGCTTCGCAAGCTGATATTTTGCATCTGGATCAGAAGGCCGCGAAGTGTACGACCTGTAAACTGGTTTGTGGTAAGTTTTAGGCCTTTATAGCACGACAGTGACCAGAAAACCACTCGACTAGCTTCAAAACGCGTTTTTCGGCAAAATCTCCAGGAGCGAATGGGTTAAGCAAAGTACCAAGCTTTTTGAAAAAAATCCACTTTTCAGCATAAAAGAACCAAATCTGTCTATTTCATGTAAAATCAGGTGAAAAAGTTGGTAAAAGGCCATTTTTAGGTTTTTTGATTAATAAAAAAATTATTATTCTGGCTTAATCAGTTTAATATTAATTGACTGTCAAGTTTGAACCTGAATTCAATGCCACAGTTTTTAGGTTGTTTCGTAGAATGTTTCCACTTCGTCTGGAGTAAAAGAATAAGTGCCTGCCAGAAATGTCTGGGTGAAGGTGTCTCCATAGTTGTACCCACTTGGTGGGCTGTAAGTATGACCAAGGTTGGCTTGGGAACTGCTACTGGATGACGCGTAATTGGCAATGTAAATGTCATGGCCGTTTCCGAAAATAGGTCCATAAGGCGAGCCGTCGTATATGGAATAACTGTTCTGGTAACTATACCGCCCTGTCTGAGGCAGCTTCACAGGCGCCCATCCTGGCTTGTTAACCAGCGAGAAAAGAAATGCCTGGGAATCATATCGCCACCCGTAGCAAACTGTTGGGAAAATAAGAAATGAAAAGGATGATCCAATACACAGACTTCGTTAAAAACTCAAATTTATGATGATTATGATTTATAATTTTTAAGTAGCAAAGAAAAAGTGAAACGTGTGAAAAGTGTGTTTTTAATACTAAGTTTATTAGTCAAATCGAGGAGGGTCGCACTAGTATTTACTAGTAGGAGTTAATTGTCGTTGTTTTGACACATTGAGAAGTAAAGTAGGCCAGATACCAGAGAACATTATCTCTTCGTAGCCCGATCATTTGGCGTAGGATCGTTTTCCTCCTTTCCCAGTTTCAGGAGGATGGGAGAAATAACGAAAAAAAAGTGCTTGGCTGCAAGGACTGCATTTAGCTCGGAGAATAACAAACCTGTGACGGTACTTGCCTGGGTAGACTCTATTTGGCTCGCCTGTGGAGAGTTCCCGTAAAAACGTTGAAATAGCGAAGGATTACAAGCTTATGAGTTGCTCGCTCGAAGAGAGTTTTCGCAAAAACGTTAAAATGGCGAAAAGTAGTGGTAGCCTCGTCTGTCCACAACGAAAGCGTGAAGGTCAGAAAATTTCTACGATTGTTTCAAATTGATCGTGTTTCAAATTGGTCACGTTTCGCTGACAAGTGCTGACACTCACCAGCGTGATTCCTATTGTTTAGCTTGAGTTTTCCAAAATCTGCCTGCCCCACCCAAGCAATACGGCGTCTTTGACGTTTTTTGCGGTTTTCAAAGTTTTTTTCAACTTGAAAACTTGGGGGTCGCACTTGGCAATGTGCCCCGATGACAGATTTTTACCGCAAGGTAAACAAATTCTTCCAGAAATTTGCCAAGTGCGACCCATGCCGTATTTTAAAAGCTAAACGCAAAAAATATTGAAAAGAGCGATAAATTGCAGAATAAAATTCAATTGTCGGCACCCCGATACAAAGGCTTGAATTTTTCAGTTGCTGTTACTCAGCCGAGTGGAAGCTCCATATAACGAACCTCTGTATGACGAATTCCTTGATGCAACTAACCACTTTCTTTACCCAAGTTATAGTAAAATGTATGGAAAAGAATCTCGATAAAACGAAACCTCGTTATATAGCGATCAAATCTGTTGGTCTCTTGATCCTTCGTTATGCCGAGGTTCCACTGCTGGTTAGTTGTATCTCAGTCTTTGTGTTTCTCTTTTGAATACACCGATTCATACTGAAGCTTTTCACTAATAAGCCATTATCATTATCATCATCATCATCATCATCATCATAAAGAGTTACAGCTCAATTCTTAAAGGGCCCTTTAAAAAAGATTACGATATAGAACCAAAATGAAAAATAAGGATAAAATTGCTTACAATATACAACTACAATAAAAACTCGAAAAAGATACTATACGATTCTAAAAGAAAAAGATTCAAAATGTATTTAAAAGATATAACATGAATTTGCATCAATCTCCTTTAAGTAATTGACTACAGCATTTAAGACATTAAATAGTCGAAAAAAAAAACATTTAAAATCTTGTTAGTGCCTGGGCATCGACTGGACTGTCTGTGCGCTAAAATAACTGTGCGTCTTACAATAGGTGAGGTGAAAACAAGAAACGTAAGATTCCATGCAATTATTCAGGTTGACATCAGTATACGTAGCTTTGATCAAAATGTTCTCTCAGTTTATTTTTTGTGTAAACTACAACAGAAAAAGACTTGATTACTAAGTAGTAATTTTTCCCCATCTAACTTGCACTTTTACAAACAGTTTTCATTTTAGTTGTAAGAGCCGGAAAGGGAAGCCTTAGGAACTTAAGATCAATTCACACTCGCGTTCTAGTCATTTTTATTGAGTTTTTAAACTACAACAGCACTTGAGCGGAATACTTTGCCTGAAAAACACTGTAGAGAGGAACAGCTCTGAAAAGAAAATACGTCAGCACAGAATTTAATTGTCAGCGAATTCGCAGCACGAATACGACGTAAAACGTCCTCATTTTACTTGTATGGGGGTACGAGAACACGAGACAACCATTTTCTTTATTTAATATAGAGACTTTCGAATTTAAAGCCAGAATAATTCAACCCATTTGGCGAATTAACTGAAATGGAACTAGGGCGATAAAGTTGTGTGAATGCACTTTTTTAAGTCCTCTTCGTGGTAATAACATTATCTACTTCAAATGCTTCCTTAGACAATTTTACATGCTAATATGCCCAGTTTTAGAAAAAACAAACCACATACGCCATGAGAGGCTGGTGTAGCCTCCAAATATGTATTTCCCGCCGACTCTTATGATTGTTACAGTTGGTCCTTTGTTGTCACAACGGCTATGAAAAGTACTGGCAGCCCAGCCATCCACAGATGCCCGCCAACAACGCTTCCATCGTGAAGATTTGCTCTGAGCAACTGGTTTGAGCCAGGTGCTTAAATATTGCAAGTAGTTAGCATCATTCCCCACAATAGTAGAGTGTTTCAAACCCCCTGCAAAAGTTAGAGACAGAGTTATCAGTAATTTATTTACTTAATTAGGTTCATCAATTCTCGGCAGGGTCACCGCAACAGCGCGTGGCGTCAATTACCGCGGGCCCATATCAGTCCCGCCCATCATAACAGATAGACCAAGTCACCGGGAACTGTTTCCCGTACTCTTTACGAACGGAGCTTGGGTTCTTTAACGTCCCACAAAATTTATATGTGCAACGGTTGTGAGACGGGGCCTAGTCGGTTTATCGTCCTTATATGAGAAAACTAAAAAGTTTAACCGTTTGCAGATGTCTTTTGAAAGGCAACAACTTCTCCTCAGTTATTTAAAGACTCTGAGTTGGTAACCTCCTGGTTGGCAGGCCGGCGCTTATCCAATTGAGGTAATCGGGCGGCGGTTAATAGTGAAAGTGAACGAACCGACCCGGGAATTTAAAAACTATTTTTCAGTGCGAATCGGATTCTGACCTTGCAAGACAATATTATTAACTCTCGAATGACTTCCCTCACAACAAGAGTCTAATACTAGGGGAAATAATAAGGCCGAATATGCAAAATATTAACCAGACCACAGAATTAAACAGCAAAGTTTAGTCTCGTAAGAAGGAGGAGGATACCATGCCGCCTGTGCAGCTACTCTCGTTTAGAATGGGAGTTTGGGAAATCACAAAAAGACACTCGAAAACTTAGACGTTGAATGTAAGCAGTAGAAGCTACGGAATGATGGCCATTAAAATCCTTAGAACGGCTTCGCAATAAAAGAGCGTGACACTAGCACTAGCACTAGTACTAGCACTATTACTATAAATCAACCTGCTGTTCATCATTAACATGCAGTGCTGCAATTTTATATCTGGTCATACTTGCATAATTGAGCACGCACTCAAAGCCGTCGCCAGTGTAGTCTTGATCACAAGTGCAAGTAAATGAACCACGATAATTTGTGCAGCTGGCGACCTGATGGCAGTAATACTTGTCGCTACTGCATTCATTCAGATCTGTTCAAAATGAAAAAGAAAAACTATATTAATCACGATTAACACACCAAAATGCGTTTTGTTAAGTAGACTTTCTTCTATCTTGTGCATTCCTAAACTTATACATCACATCTTACCTTTCTTACAAGTAAACTGATGACAGTCACTGCATTTTACGTCATTCCATTCATATTTATATTCAACACCAAGTGTATGCACACAGTCTTCATCCCGAAAATTGTTCGGTTGGTTTTTAGCCCAAGCTGTAAAATTCCCGGTACCACGATCTGCCCAAGTAAAGGAGCCCTCTGTGAAAACATCATTCAGTCCCAGCCAGGATTTTGCTCCATTGTGTAGATGCTGTAAAAACACATTTTCTTCGTTATTTTGGACATCAACAAGAACCGAGTTTTCTTGTCGGCATTTATCCAGTGCTGTGGTCCAATTTTGACAAGTCTTACTTGTGAAATAGCAAAAGCCGTTGAAATAGTTCCAGCCAGGTTCACAGATGTCTGCGAAATACAGATAAGCGTAAGCGTCAAAAATATATACATTCAAATAAACTGCCGAGTTGATAAATCCTCCTTAGCAGCATCTCACTCGCAGTACTGTTAGGAGCGTGATGCGAAAATGCTTTCCAACGCTTAATCGTTTCAAGGTACTAGTAAGATATTATTGGATAGAAGACTAGCGATAGGGATATACCACTCGCATAAAGATAAAATATATCGAACTATTCAAACGACTGTTTTAAGCATAGTGCTTTTAATTTCTAGCAAGGTCTTTCATCCTCGTTATTTATTCTTTAAGAAAACTTTTAATTAAACGGTGAAATTCTTCGAGGGGTAGGAAAATTATAACTTGAAAGAATTTCAAGAATCTTTTTTATGTCAACAGATACACTCTCTTGACTCCGCCATGACTTGCAAAGCCATCAACTTGCATTGTGTTATTAGTTTAGGGCATTTCCAAAGTATTTCCAGATGAATCCGGTAACAAATAACGTTTCTTTTTTCATTTGCTAAAAACTACTTCATAAATGAACTCAGTAGTATTACAGACCTGTGAGCACGGCATAACCGACGGACAAGGGGTCATATCTGGTCCCGTATAATTCCTTGACACAGGCTCTGAATCCAGAGGTATTCATGTTCTGAAAAGAAATAATAAGCACTCAACGTAGTTTAGTACAGCTAAAATTGTAGTTATAAACAACTGAATTAACAGGAATAGAATACCAGAATATTTTTAAAACGTTCTCCTACGTCTTCTTATGTAACATAGGGATGCGAAGATTCGCCGTAAATTAACACTGTGGTTTGATGAAAGTAATTAAAGAGCGCTAGAAAATCAAAAAAAGCTTTAGAAATAACCAGGGTATAAAAAAATATATGGTGAATTAATGTTCGAAATTTTATCCAAAATATCCTTTTTACCCTAATAAGGGGCACGGCAGTGGTACAAATGAGCTATGAGGCCCAGAAGGACGGAGCTAGAGATCCCTGTTGATGAAGAAAGCAGCCAAATGATTGGAGCAAAGTTTCGCGTCCAAGGAAACAGCTCTAAAGTAAATTTTAAAACCGCACACTCAGATCTGAAGTTCGAGCCCACCGCGCGCGGCCCCTGCTGATAATTTAAAGATATTATTTTGTACCGACACCATAATCGTATTCGATAATTAACGTCAAAAGGTAGCCAATAAGCAATCTCAACTTCACTCGGCACATTTTTGCGCCACACCTATTATCGACCTATACATCGCCTCAAGCAAGCGTGTGTTTCTGTTCTGTTATATCTTTCGTCGAGTTTTGGTTTGAAATTTGTTTGCCTCGATACATCCCCGCAATCCTCCCCAATTACGGAAAATTTTACCTCGATCCAAGTTGTAATTCCGTTGTGATTTGGTGCTGAATTCCCAGATGCCGTCGTGCTGTGATTGGCTGAGGCAAGAACTGTTGGAGTCGAGTTATAAGCTCTCGTGAATGAAACGAACTGCCATGGAAGAGAAACGTAAAACGTTTAACACTGTTCCTTAATCACTAAAAGCTTCAGTTCCCGTCAATGTGTTTATTTTTGAAGTCCCAACTGAGCAAGCAATATTTGCGATTAATCATTTTAACAGAACAAACTGCCATTTTGATGTCTTGATATGTCTGATATAACAATATAATAAGATATAAGAACTTTATTTAAGTGTCAAACGTATATGGCTAATTGCGGACACTTATCTAAAATTACATAATAATAATAATAATAATAATAATAATAATAATAATAATCTATGATAATACTAATTATAATGATATATTCTAATTGGGCACACTAATCTAAAATACATAGTAATTCATGATAATACATATTAAAATCTTAAAAATCTTAAAATCATGAAATTAGGATCTGCAAAGGTCACAACAGTCACAGTTATTTTCTTCTAAATTTGATCCGAAGATTACATTATTATTCTGTTCTTGTTACAGGCCTCCGGATTCAGACCCTAGTTGGGTATATTTATTTAACATCTTTCTAGATCAAGTCTGCGATCAGTTTCAAAATATGGTAATTTGTGGTGACAGTAACTTGCCGCACATCTCCTGGGACTCCGTGGATGGCGCTTCAGGTGCTAACCAACTGCCATTTATCGAGGCATTACATGCCCACTTCTTGACGCAAATTAACCACACACCTACTCGCGGTAGTAACATTCTTGATCTAGTGATAACAAGTGCCCCAGAACACACCAAAGTGACCGAGGTGTTGTCACCTGATAAAGCCGGTGTTTTTTACGGATCATTGTGTAGTCTTGTTTAAGGTACAGTTCTTTTGTTAATGCGTCGTCACACCCGCGCAAATATGTCCGACTACGCAACTGGCGATTATGAAGGTTTGCGTGAAGCTCTCTCGGTAATCAATCGCTCTTCTATTGTGGGCCTTAACAATATAGATGATGACGGGCTGTGCTGGAAGGACTTATTACTAGCTGCTGTCGAGGACTTCGTGACATTGAAGAGATCGAAAGGCCGTAACCCGGTTCCTTGGATAGATAGTAACGTTTTAAACCTTATCAAGAAAAAGAACTCAGTTCGCCAAAAACTTAAGTCACATCCGAACGCCCGCCTGAGGGATAAGTTTAAGTCTCTGCGGGCGCAAGTTAAGAAACTGCTCGATCGCGAAAGCCGTTATCACTTTTGCGACTCCATAGACACTGGCTTTAGATTCAATCCCAAGCGCTTATGATCAATTTGAAACTTAACTCTAAGTCTCATCCCATCCCAGGCCGTGTTTCCATGGTAACCGTCCCAGACTTCTCCGCTGACCAGTCACAGAACCCTTCAAGAGTAAGTGCTGATATACCTGCGGGAATAACTGACCTGTTTAACAGGTTTTTTGCCTCTGTATTTACTATCGACAGCGCAGTGGAGAAGACAGCGTACATACGTTCGGACACTGTTATATCCGATCTAACTCTCAATGAGTCCAAGTTTCTAGCTGCACTCAAAACACTGGAAGTCGGTTAAGCCACAGGGCCGGACGAAATCCCTGCTAAATTGCTCAAACAGACTGCCTCAGTGATTGCTCCCTCCTTATGTAAGATCTTCAACAAATCACCGCAACTAGGGTCTCTCCCGAGAGACTGGAAACTAGCTAACGTCGTGCCTGTCCAGAAAAAGGGTGCAAAAGACCACTTGGAAGATTACCGCCCCATCTCTCTATTCCCAATAGTGTCCAAGGTCTTTAAGCGTTG
Source organism: Porites lutea (assembly GCF_958299795.1). Classification (NCBI taxonomy): domain Eukaryota; kingdom Metazoa; phylum Cnidaria; class Anthozoa; order Scleractinia; family Poritidae; genus Porites; species Porites lutea. Next base: position 54,054,906 of record NC_133201.1, on the reverse strand, counting down.
TGTGTTGAATAGCATCAAGGACCACCTGTACCATGTAATTTCACCTAAACAACATGGCTTTTGTACTGGAAGATCGTGCGTCACCAACATGCTTGAGGCTTTTGACCACATTGGTTCACTAATTTAGATAGAGACAGCCAGGTTGACACCATCTACCTTGATCCGTCGAAAGCTTTCGACAAAGTCAGTCACAGGCGCTTCGTTCATGAGCTAATCCAGGCCGTTTTCGGTGGCACCTGCTTAAACTGGTTCTGCTCTTAACTTTCAGGTCGACGCTAATGCGTTACGGTACTCGGCGCCACTTCAGAGGATCTTTCTGTTACCTCTGGAGTACCTCAAGGTTCCATACTCGGACCAGCCCTCTTCCTCTTATGCGTCATCGACCTTTCCGAAGTCATCAGTTCTAGCAGTCGAGTATTGATGTTCGCTGACGACACAAAAATATTCAGAGAGATAAAGACTTTGGGGGGTGCCTCTTCTCTCCAGAAAGACCTTGGTAAGCTTGCAACTTGGTCTCATTCATCCGGTCTCCTTTTTAACGAAGCTAAGTATAAGGCGCAGCACATAACAAGGAAAACAAAGCCGATCTTATCCTCTTACAAACACATTAACACCGCACTTGTATTATATTCTTGAAAAAAATATCTCGGCGTATGGATTATTAAGGATCTGACATGGTACAAACAAGTAAACGAACAATCTTCGCGTGTTTATAAACTACTTGGATACTTAAAGGGGAACACGAGATTCATACTTAGAAACGACGAAAGACGAACGCTATACCTAGCGCTAGTTAGGCCACATTTGGGATACACACTAATTTGCGCCCCGCACTCCATCGAGTTGTCAAGCTTGAGCGTATCCAAAGATGCGCGACTAAGTTTATGTTAAAACTGCCTTATTCTTCTAATATAAGTTATAAGTCTCGTTTACAAACTCTAAACCTAATACCTATTTGTTACTGGCATGAACTTTTAGATCTAACCTTTTTTTTCAAATCGACACATGGTCTTGTTAAATACGGTATTTGTCGCTGTGTTTTTTTTTTATTAGTTCTTGTTTTTAATTTTTTTTCTTTTTAGTATCCAGGCCCACTGTAACTGGCCACAGCTGTTGCGGTGTCCCTGCCAACGTTCTTTCTGTTTGTTTGTTTGTTTGTTTGTTTTTTTTTGGCGAAGCTAAAAAAGTAAAATAATAAAATACCAGAAATGTCTACATTTCTGATAGCGTTCTCGAAAGACTGAAGACTAGGTCATTGTTTGACCTTGTTGTTTAGTCTCTTTCATAGTAAGGGTCCAAAGTAACGAAATGAATGTTTGCCTTAGGTTACAGTATTGAATCTAGTAGGTAAATGAAAGTCCTTGTTTCGCAGAGAATACCTCGAATTAGTAACTTAAAAAGTTCTGCTAAGTCGGTAGGGGCGAGGTTTTTCGTGACTTTGTACATAAGTATAACTATATCCTGCAATCTACGATTTTGCAAGGTGGGTAGTCCTGATATTTTAGTAGTGTCTGGTAAGAGGCAGACTTAGTTCTGTATACCGCTCTTAAGGCACGTTCTTGAAGACGTTCTATTTTCCTGCTGTCGGAGGCCTTGCAGAAGTGCCATACCAGCTGGCAGTAGGTAAGGTAAGGCAGGATGGAAGACTTATAGAAGACTTACAGCTGAGCGGGGAACAAGATTGCCCAGGCGCATTAGGATCCCTACTTTCTTACTGACTTTCTTACACAGTTCGCTAATATGACCACTGAAGTTCATACTGCAATCAATGTGGACGCCAAGTAGTTTGATGTAATCTGTGTTTGTAATGACCCTACCATATATGCTTATGTCAGTGTATTAGCCTTCAATGTCAATATTTCTAGGATAAACGATCATCGCCTGGAATTTGTCAGGATTTGCGAGTAGAAAGTTATCACGATACCAAGACGCGGCAAGTCGATCTTCCTGCTCTACGTCTTCCCTTACAGCTGTAAAATTAGTTCCTGAGGTGTACAACTGGTGGTCGTCCACATAGATCGAAAGTTTAGCGTTAGTTATGGAGCAGGGCAGGTCATTCTGAAATACGTTCCAGAGCAGGGGGTTGAACATTTGGGCGGTTGTTAAAGAATGATCGCTTGAGGTCCAACGCTAAGGACTCAAAACCGTATGCTTCAAGCTTTGTTAGTGTCGGCGAGTGGCTGAGAGAGTCAAACGCTTTACTCATATCAGTCGATAGAATACCTACTAGTTCTTTTCTGTCTATTGCTAGCTTCGAGTACTCATTCAGACGTAGTAGAGTGGTCTCACAGCTGTGTCCTTTTCTGTAAGCATTGCTTCGTGTAGAAAAGATGTGGTCGAGTTTCACAGTCACCTGTTTACAGAGCAGTTGCTCAAACACTTTGTCGATGGTTAAGAGGGACGTTATCGGTCTGTACTTCCTGACCTCTTGTCTTAAAGTATTGTTTAGTGGACCAGCTTCTTTACTTTTCTAGTCACTTTGATCTCTATTGCGTAAAGTGTATATGACTATAAGTGTTTTGAAAATATATACAGTGATGTAAGTAAGCGATATATCTGCGAGGGAAAATGCTGTGAACAGCATGCTACTCAGTGCTTTTGCAAAGAATTCTTTTCTCACCTGGCAATAAGCATTGTTCATTTTATCCAAAGGTGGGTTCGTATTTGGAAAACTTATGACACCATGTTCAGTGAAAAGAGGCTTGTGCAGTTTGGAGAAGGCAAACCAGTTCTGTGAAAAGAGGTAAAAACAAAAGTCATGATGCCACCCATCTTGTGACAGAATCGTATTGCACCAACAAAAAATTTAAATAAACTCATCATTTTTAGGCTCCTTTGAATCTAAGTATTTTGAACGCTATGAAGTTGTGACCTAACAAAGAGCGCAAAGACTCAAGAAAAGGATGCAAATCTACATTTTTTAAGACGTCAGGTGAATCACATAAGAGCGTGAAGGGAGGCATGGGGGCAAGGAAGACCAATTTGTGTGCTATTTAAAATTCACCACCCGTAATGCTATTCAATTCATTTCTTCTTCTTCTTCTTCTTCTTCTTCTTCTTCTTCTTCTTCTTCTTCTTCTTCTTCTTCTTCTTCTTCTTCTTCTTCTTCTTCTTCTTCTTCTTCTTCTTCTTCTTCTTCTTCTTCTTCTTTTTCTTCTTCTTCTTCTTCTTCTTCTTCTTCTTCTTCTTCTTCTTCTTCTTCTTCTTCTTCTTCTTCTTCTTCTTCTTCTTCTTCTTCTTCTTCTTCATCATCATCATCATCATCATCATTATTGTTTTCGTTTTTTTATGTTTTTCTTTCTGCATTTCCTTTCATTTGACTGATCATCACTCGCGATCTCCCGGACAATCTTTACTTAGCAATGCTTTTTTTCTCTTAACGCTTTTATTTTTAACAAGACCAGCATTCCTCACAAATTTTGTGGACAGTCGCATTCCAGTTTTTTTAAATCTGACTAAGAACGTACCACAGTGATATCTTGATGTCTACCGTCAAAGTTTTGCATTTCACGAAGACAGACTTTAACTGAGTCCTTTGTTACGTCTTCAATCCAAATGAGAGCAGCATCATACTCTTTACCAGTCCTCAGGTGCTCTGACGTCACAAGGACTATTGGCGCCTCGGCAAACTTACCCTAAAGAAAAAGCAATAACAACAATCGAAACAGCTTTTTTTAATATTGCTGCAAAATTACTTGACACTAACCACTAAGTAAGTTCTCATTCTTACTTGTTATCTAATGCTGTCTTGTTAACTAAGTCGCTAAGTCGGTCACAACTTTTTAGAAGATCTAGCAATCATCTCCCCAGTTACCTCGTAATGATCCATTATTTTTTGTTAACTTTGTGTCTCATTTTTCTAGTTCAAGGAAAGTTTTAATATGTCCTTTAACTTAAGATGTGAATTCTTGTCTTTCCACATTCAGTTAATTCAAATAGATAAACAAATATTTTGTGTGTTTTTTGTTCGTTTGTTTTTGTTGTTGTTTTTGTTGTTGTTGTTGTTGTTATAAGCTGCTTCCTTGTATCAGATTAGAGCTTCATTTTGTTGAAATGGATGTTAAGGAGGTCTCTCCTTCACAGTCTCGCTCTTGATGTTTTTCTTCTTTTGTTACGCATACAAGTCGTGATTAAATCTGTCATGTTTTGGCTTAGGGTCACAAGACTCAATCTTCCAATTATTTAGTATTTAGTTTTTGTTTTGTTTTGTTTTGTTTTTTTGTTTTTTGTTTTTGCTGTTTTTGGTGTTGTTTTGTTTTGTTTTGTTTGTTTTTTTCAAGACATGGATTAAAGATGTCACTTGAATGAAAGTCTAACATTCGTCATGGCGACTTTAATTGAATTTGCAACAATTATTTAATTTAATATGTACATTCCCATCTCACCGTACGAAGGGTTACATCTGCGCAGTTGGTACCAGACCACCATTTCTGCAACTCAACCGTTCCCGTCAATCCTTCGGGTGGTGCTCCTTGATAAGCCACCCAATCAATGGTGGCAAATGGATTCGCGCCTTCTTCTTTCCTCCCGGTTTGCATGACACAGACGGTGAAGTTTTTTGTGTTGATACTTTCTGTCCATGAAGTAACAGCGTCGTGGACTGTCACAGAGTCATTCAGCTTCATGTGATTGACGGTTATTTGAACATGAACTTGTTTATCCGGATAAAACCGGTATGGAGGAAATGTGACTGTCTGACAGTTTGAATCTGACCATTTTGGAACCTGTAGCAGATCTACACGGCCCCGAACAATTGGAAAACCTGTTATGTAATAAATTAAGTACTTTATAACAAAGCATCACTGTGCTCTTTAAGCATTATCGCTTAGGTAGCTTTCCTAGCTTGCGTTGTAGTGCAACTCTAAGTGGTGAAGGGTGGTGATAAAAAAAAACGTGGAAATGGAACTAAAACTAGGCTATAACTTGTAATGTCGGCTACCTTTCAACAACGAAATGTATAGTGGCTGCTTGTTATTGCATGTTGGTTTCAGTGCCCAAGATAACCATATGCCAGTATAAAGATAAACATATGCCAGTATATTGGGAGCGCGCGCCACTGCGGGAAATATTTGATTTTCAGCAAATTCACTCAGTGCTAATAAGGTGCAAAAAAAGTGCAAAAGAGGATGAAATCAAGGGCAAAGATAGTAAATACTGCATTTGCCCTCAATTATGCAACTCCATGTAAACTGGTATGTAAATGCGATATTTACTACCTTTGTCTTTGATTTCCTCCTCTTTTGCACTTTTTTGCACCATATTTGCCCCGAGCAGATTTGTGTAATCTAATTTTACGCGATAAAAACTAGATTGCAAGAAAAAAGAGAATAAAAGATCTTACACAGATCAAACATCAGCTATAGTCTGAGCTGTTATATTTTTGTATGCCAAAGTAGAGAGACGAAGTAGCTTGTTACAGTTGTCTATGGTTGTTTAGCCTGCGTGAGGAGCTAAAAGCGAGCTTAAAAGTAACGAAAAGTTACAAACATTATACCTTGAAGCCAATTCAATTTTGAGCCAACACCTATAATTCTAAGCAATCGAGAGCTCAACTCCCAGACTATTTTATGTGGCATATACAGCCAAAAAATATCGTTGAAATTATTTTCCGTTATACCTTCACAGCTTCCAGGGTGATAAACCAGATTATTTTCAAGTCCTCTGCAATAGCTTAACTTATGCCAGCATCGGTTGTCATAAGTTGTTCCGTTCGCGGTGCACACGGGGTCTTTATATGAGGGACATTGGTCATCGCACTCACACCGAGCATCATGCGCACTGTAGGTCCTGCAGACTCCAAATCGAGGGCAATGCACATTAAGGCAAGGATTAAGGTCTGTACCAAGAAAAAAGAAACATAATATTGAGTAGTTATCCATTTGGAAAAAAACATAAATGTCTAATATATTTTTCATATTTCAATTAAAACTAAGTTACTGTTCAGTAGTAGTAACATGTTTGCTTGTATGTACCTCAACTAATGTTTGTTTTTTTATCCTTAGTAGACCTTATTAACGATACCCGCCATCTCTGCACGCGCTTAAGGACTGATGGAATAAATTAAAGCAATGTTACGTGGTGTCTCAGGGGGCAAGCAATAGATAAAATCAGTAAATACAGGAATGCAGTCGAGTTTGTTTTATCTACACAACAGAAAATTAAGACGTTTTGACCTTAAAAACGAAAATTGCAAAATAAGGGTGGAAGTGATTTTGAATACAGTACACGACAGCAGAAATCTTCACAGCAAGGAATTGTGACGTAAAACTTGTCAAAGTCTACATTTTGCATTTTGCATGACTAAAATTGTCGTCTTATTTTTGAGGGAATAAACAAACCCGACCGCGATTACTCGATTACTAGTATTGGCAATTTTATTACTTGTGTGCCCTCTAATTGCTCTTATCCCGCCAATGATCAATCTTAAAGTTCGTGCAAAGATGGAGTGTAACATGAATAAGGTATATCAGTGTTTGTACTCCAGTGTTTCTTTAATTATATCATGAAATGTATTCCTACATATAAGAACTTCTAAAAGATATCAATAAAAATAATAGTAATAATGATTATAAAAATAACAATAGTTCTTACTAGAAATAGTGATCATTACAATAGGAAAATTATAAACAACCTCCAGTAACAGCGTAGCTGACAATCAAGGGGTCATGACTCGATCCTAATCCACTGATGTCTTTAACGCAGACCTTCATAGATTCTAATCCAACTTCCTACAGCAAAATGTAATAGCACTCATCAGTTACTAGAAAATCCATAATTTCTTCTTGATTTCTACGACGATACCTTTAATTCATGAAATTCATGGATCAGATCCAAATTATTGTTTTCTTATGGCTTTTTCACAGTTTTCACAGTCCTTTTACAAATTTACTAGCATAAACGGATTTCTTCTCTACAATGATTGAACAAGAGATATGAGCTTTTGGGTCTCAAAGGTGTCGTGAGAGTTCAAGCAAACAATTGAATAGAATAATGTAGCAAAGCACTGAAAAAATCCCTGTTCATTATCATTAACCTCAAGTGACCATCAAGGTAATAACCCAGTGAGGAAAACTCCGTTTCATGACGCAATTACTGGCTTTTCCGTGAAAAGACGTCTGAGGAACGAGCGCAGAAATTGCTTACTGATGATGTGTCACTACCCAGATCTGGGCATGCAGTGCTTTTGATTGGTTAAAGAAAATTTATTTTGCAGCATGACCAATCAGAAGCACTATCTTGATCTGGGAATTACACGTCATCAGTATGGAATTTCTGCGCTCTTCCACAGACGTCTTTTCACGGGAAAGCCAGTAACTACGTCGTGAAACGGGGTTTTCCTCATTTTCTGGGAAAACTAGTGGTGGCGTGGCGCGAAATGTCGGGCGGGCTGTTTTCTCAGGTTAGAATAAAAAGGCAAACTTACCTCTAGCCAGGCTGATATTATATTATTTTCTGGAGGACGACTTCCCTTGACCTTAAGATTATACTCATGATTTACGGAAAGAATCACAATTGGCGATTTGTAAAAGGTCGTATTGAAAGGCACTTCCTGTAAATAGGTAAAAAAAAAAGTCATGTAAGTTAGTAAATGGATCTGAACGTGCTCACTTCTCCCTCTATTTTTGCCCATCTTCTGTAAAGCCCCCACTTCTAATATTCGCCCACTGTCTACAATGCGAAATTGAAGAGATTCGAAATATAAAATTCTCGCAAAGTCACGAAATTTAAGAATCGCGAAATAAAATCGCTCGTTAAACATGTCGCGCTCATCTGGGAATTGCTATTTTGGATACAATGTCGATTACCATGGCATGGTAAGCTTGGGCTTACTGTATTTTAAGTTTTCTTTAGTGTGAACTTAACCACTAAAAAATCAGTGTTCTTTGGCTTGCTAAATGTTCTTGTTAGAACTAAAGTTTTCACCTGACAGAAGCCGTAGTTGTTTTTGGCCGATGGATTTCCACTGTTTGGAAAGATTTCTTCCCCAGTTATTGTGAAATTAAGTTGACTCCCATTTCCAGTGAATGCAAACCAGTCCTGCGGACAAGAAAATAATGTTTAATTTGCTACCCTTTTCTTTACAAGACGAGTTGCGTCAGGTTTCGAACCACATTTCCTTTAACAAGAAATGACTGCATGAGACACGTGAGACAGGTCACTGATCTTAATTGCGTCAAAAACGTTCTGGGTAATTGGGCTTCCGGGCTGCCGAAGTGTGGCAAAGTCAAGTTTGTTTGTTTGTTTGTTTTCATCAATACTATAGTTTACTCGGACATTTTTCTTCACTTACCACAACTGCATCTTGGTGTTTTCCATCAAAGGGCAAGAATTCCCTTAAGCACACTTCAAATCCTCCAGAGTTGACGTTCTCTAACCATAAGTACATAGCGTCATTTGGCTTAGTACTGCGAGTGTACTTAACAGAGGCAAATACACGAGGCTTGGAAGCAAAGCTCTGCAAAAAAAATGTTAGTCATATGAAAAACTATTGACTGAAAAATCAACAAGCTTCTCGAAAGATAAATCAGCAGGAACGTATCCAGGAAGTACTTAGCGGCACTTAGATGAAATTAAGGATTTATCAAAGGCTAAGGGGAGCAGATTAATCAAATCTACTTGTCTATTCACATTAACTTACTTTTCTACCCCTCTTTCACCTCTTTCTACGAAGTGTTGAAAAGGTTAGTGAATGCATCTTATTTCGCCCATTACTTCAATAAAGTTACAAACAACAATGTTTCTTTTCGGCCAACTTTGTTAAGTTTAATGCTAAAAATTTGATATCGTTAAATAAATAGACTTCTATTTTCCAAATTCCCTTTAACACATCAATACATTCAAAACAAGAGAGGATTATCCTCCCTTGATTTAAAACGGTCACGCATTATTCAATCACTACCTTTAAAGTAAAACGTGAAAATGGCTTATCTTAAGGCGATGGAAGGAAAAGTTTGAAACTAAGCCCGAGAGAAAGCTTAACAAAACTTTTAGCAGTGGACTCTGCTATGAAGAGCAAACTCCGGATATCAATTAGTGATCATTTGTTTTAGAACTACTTTCTGATACTATTTCATTTGTTTCTACTATTTAATTACGTTTTACTCCTTTACAACAAAATTATACTTGTTATCAATTATTGTTATCTAACCTGAGAAAAGGCCACCTTCTCACACTTCGTTTCTGTTGTCCATATTCCGCTAAAAGTAACGCTTCCATGCGTTAACATAGGTTTGTCCTGAAACGCTACCCAGTTGATAATTCCAGTGTCATTTGTAGAACCTGTTGAACGCGAGCATAACTGAAATCCAGCTGTACCAATGGACTCTGCCCACACGGCAGAAGGTGAATGAACAACTGAAGACTGATCTTCATGGCTTAATGACACAAAAACTCGAACCTGAAATGCGTTAGGTAAAGACAGGCATCAATGAAAATTTAACAGGCGACAACTCCACCCTAGACTATGAGCATTCTCTCTTTTTTTCCTAATCCGTCGAGCGAAAGGCGCGAGACACGCGTGACCTTGCGCGTGACTGAAGGCGCGATAATGCCTCCCTCGTTTCTCGCGTCTGTTCGACGCGTCCGCTTGTTTACTCCACTCACTAAATCTGAAGAAAAAGAGAGCCTAGGGGGGAGGGTGCTGCAAAAGCGTTGTTGGGTGGTCAGAGTGTCGATCAAAGATCAAAGTCCACTTAGCTAATCCACCCCAATCGCCCCCTTCCCTCCCCACACACTTTCACATCTTACCCCCCCATTCCCATTTCATGGAATACAGACCTTCTATATTTATCGTCAGAATCTTCCGGCTTTTTGTATTTGTTTTCTTCTGTCTTGTTTTGTTCAAAAACACACGCATCCCAGGGATTAGAAGCACTTAAGCATACCTGTGCGCACCAATCGCTAACGTCAAAGCATCATAAAACCACAAGTACTTTGGCAAATCAAAATTTGTGAAGAACATTAGATTTTTAAAGAAGCTTAATGTGGTTCACTTACAAAAGAAAGTTACGCCGAACCCTGAAGATTAGACTATAAGTTTTAATTGCTTAGGGTTTACTTACGGTTCCAGATCCACTAAACGTTTGCGGAAATACTACGTTAGTGCAGCGTGGCAGTGTACAATGTTGTGGCGCCTCACATCCGCTGTTGCAATTCCATCCTTGACGTGTCTCTGATGCGTTTAGTTTTCCAACTTGATAGGAAATACCTGTCAAGAGAGGCGAGGGGCGTGTATCAGAGCGGCTGTGTTTTATTTAAATGGTGAGAAGAGATGTGGAAGTTAATTCCTTGCGTAATATGATGTGAAGATGGAACTGATTGGTTCCTTTTTATTTATTTTTGTGAATTATAAGCCTTTTTTTTTCTTTTTCAAGGATTTTGTGAATTTCATATAAATAGCACGGTAAAAACGTAACTTGGCCTACTTCTATTTAAACCCAAAAAAAGACAATAAACGACTATACGGTCTAGTTGCACAAGACCGAAAGATGCGCTAAACTAACGCTTTTCATTTGTATCATAGAATGTTTGATTGTCGTTATGTGAAGAACATTTATCGTTATGTGAAGAACATTTAGGAAGACGAATTTTACGATATATGCGTCAGATAGTTTACATTTAAAAAATCCAAAATGCTCTTAATCATAAAATGGTAATGAATAAGATGGCGAATTGCATATCTGGCCAGCTCGATATAGACGCACGCTGAAACATTTGGAGACAAAATTTTAGGAAACTAATATAAAATTGAACAAAAAAATGCACACTTAGATACCATCCTATTGAGGTTGTCTTTGCTTTGGTTTGTTGTTGTCATCAAGCTTCAATGTTTCACTCTTGAGTAAGTCATTGTCTATTCCGAAGTCCATCCTACTGGCAAACCCAAATTGCTTGGCAATTCTCTTTAGAATTGCTTCAAGTCTCATTTCAGTCGACTCCTCTAGCTACTTTTTTGTTTATTTTCAGTTATTCCACTTGAAAGCAAATCTAAATGTCTTGATTCTGGTTACGTTACACGTGCACAAACATTATCAGGTGATCTCGGTTCCTTGCACCAAAAGGGTAAGGGGCATTGATTGGATTAAAACAGAACTCTACGAGGTAGGAAATCTGAAGATTGGTACCGCGAAGTACGGGAATCATGGGAATGACTGACTCGGAAAAATAAAAATCAAAAATATAAAACTTGTTCAAGGTTTTCTGTTAAATGCGGGTCGCTGAACTGACAGACTGATCATTACTATTCCTTCAAAAATTTGAAATATATTAAAACTTCCGCATTGCGTCAGAATGTGGGTGTGGAGTCTTAAGGGCAGGTTTTTCAAAGACCTCACCCCACTGGCAAAATCTTAAGTTTTGAAATCTTTAAACTGCCAAGTCATCTCAGGATATGAAACATGGGTTAAATGTTTATCCCTTTCTTTCGTGTTTCTTCGATCCAAGTGGTAACCAGACTACAGTGCTGACTGTTCTATTTGTAGATATTTTGACAGAGTTGCGGCAAACAAATATATCGACCGAGAGCTTTGAAATATAGTCATTTTCTTGAGAACATTGTATGTAGAGGATTCGCAAATAACGAGGTGATAAATACATCGAATCGACTTAACAATTTGTCAGCTCAGCGAGCGCTGATTTAGTCAGTTAAAAGCGCGATGGAGTGGCGATTGTGTCCCTCACATTTGTAAACAAATCACTATGATGAATTCAAATGATCCAACCTCCAGACCTTCTTGCTTTAGTTGAGATCTAAAACAAGTATATTCCCTAGAAAAATGTTAATGAAATAAAAAGTCTTCGACCGAGTTGAATTGGGTTTCAAGAGATTGAAGTTTAAGAATTTTAAAACAATTTCTACTAGAAAAAAGTAACATTTTTGTCAGGTATAAGAACCTACACATGTAGATTGCAACGGCCTAAGATGAAAAGAAGAGCTGTGTACCTTCTACAGTTGTAGCGAGAATCCCCAGGTTCAGGAGAAAGGCAAAAACGATAAATTTCCTGAGGTCCATCCTGCTGCTGAATCTAGAGGTAATGGCCTGTCGACAGGTGGGGGTTTTGTTTTATGCGCTCGCGTTTAACAAATCAAGGATCCAAATATTCCAAATCTTCTTACCAAATAAAAACAAGCTGATTGGGTAATAAAGGCGCTACATGCTGCATATTACAAAAACAACATTTTCTTTAGCTTTTAAAGGTACGGTATTACAACAGGTACGGGCGTGTATTTTATTATATTCTTAGCTTATGGCTCATGACTTAAAGCATAATAATCAATAAGAACAACAAAAGAATGACCAGTGACTATTAATTTACCAAAAGTATTTCATCACTACATGCAAACTAAAGAGAACTAAAAATAATACTTTTTGCCTGATTTGCCCTATTTTGACTGATTTCATATACAATGTAAATTTAATAGAAATGGAGTTTCGCTTTGTCCCAAAGTGCAGTCCGAAACTCCCCTGTCTGCAAAAATTGTTCAGACTATCAAATGTCTTTTGAGCGCAATTCTTTCAAAAGCAGTTTCATACATATTCCGCCAGATTTAATGTATTTACTGACTGCAATGGCAACGATACTGTAGTTTACAGTTTGTTTCCTTAACTTTGTATTCCCTGTATAAGGGAAGCCAGGCTGGCCAAGGCCTGGGATGTAACTAAGAGCTGAGTTTTCTTAAGGCTTTAATACGTGCGGTAATTGCCACGTCGAGCGTTTTAAAACAAATTACGTTTTCTAAAAAAAGAGAGACGCTGCAAACTGTCACTTATAATCAACCATCTGCTGTTTTCTTGATCATTTAAAGATGTTATTGCATTTGCACTTTGTTTGTGATTTAACTTATTAAATAGTTGGTGATGCTTCTTTTACTGGGCAAACTGTACCGTCTTTCAAAAAGTTAAGCCAAGTAAATGTTATGGGTTTTTGGCAATGACCCGGTACCATCTTGGCGCGACAAGTATGGGTTATGTTCAGAAAGCGTCCGCTGGTGACGTGCAATACCTTTAATTAATGAAACATTAAGGAAAATTTTCTTTCTGCGCCATTTTTTAACAGTCAGTAAAGGGTAAGCTATTAGTGGACTTGAAGAAAAGCGCATCAAATTTTCAGTACCTTAAATGAGCATTTAACTCCCTTTTAAAGCTTCCGATTTTTTGTTGTTGTTAGAGGGATATGTCGTAACATTTGCTTGCAGTCTGTGTGAGGTGCAAGCCAATGTACACAACTGCAACCTTTTAGAAGCCACTTAACATTAGAAGGGCTTAATCCCCTAAGAGTAGCCTACGTGGCAGCTTTAAAAGGGGAAGGGGAACGCGGGAACTGGGCGCGTGAAAACGCGCAGCGCAGGGCTCGCGAGGAGGGGTTAAAGGGGAAAAAAGGGGAAAAGGTTCCCGTTTTCAAAATCCTCGCGCGCCAGAATTTTTGCTTTCCCTTCCCCTTTTGACGCTTGCTATGCAGGCTACCCCCCTTAGTGAACCCCTGCATTCGTTCCGCAAGTCAAATGAATAAAATGCACGCTGTGAAGCTTTAAGGTGGCTCCCTAGAGTAAATTGGCCGTGCGCGGCCTGAGCACTAGTACGGCGCGAGCTTTAAAATCCGCGCGACGTGCACGCAAAAATTAAAACAAACATGGCCTCTCAGTTTCGAAATATTCCCCCCAAAAAACTTTATTAACTTTCTATTGGAGCTCATTGTGCAAAACGTTTGATTAGTGTAGGTCAAACATTTATGAGAGGAGACAATGTTACACCGGTTACAAGTCACTATCGATCTCCAAAAGAGCAAATTGTATGTAAAAACAAAGCAGAAATTTTCCAAAGACATCAATTCTTTCGCTTCAAAAGTAGACAAACGTTAAATAGTCGAAGTAAATGGACAATGTTTTTGCACAACGAGAAATAGTTTTTACTCACAGATTGACCCTTGACGAAAGCAATAGTTGTCCGTCGAGGCCTACGGTCTTGTACATGTAGCTGAGGACATGATATACGATTTATAGATCGGCGCCATCTTTTACAGCAGACTTTTTAAAAAAAACTTCGCCGTCGAAATTATCCCTAAAGAAGAACAAGGTTGAAAAAGTATCCGGAAGTGGGCTAACACTTGAAGATCTGCAAACAGTGTACAGCAGATTAGGAAATGAAGGGCTTATTGCGGTCCTTGCACAAACACCGGCTTCATCGCCGACGATCGCCATCCTCACGAGTGACCACTGCGCTTCGAATTTTAGCTACAATAGTCAAGTACTTCGAAGAAAACATCCTGTGTTAGGTATAAAATTGAATCCGCTATCCCTCCTTTTTCAGCTGACGAGATATCACCGTAATGATACTAATAAACGGCTTCAAAAAAATGGCTTTCGTACTCTTCAAAGAAACCACATGTTTTCAGTAGCTTTGTGCATTATGCGCATGCGGGCGTGATGGCTCGTGCGCGTATTTTGCTCACACGACCCCGAACCACGCGTGTTTTTCGGATTTTTGTGACTCTAGGGAGCCACCTTAAATTAACATATGTATGCGTTAACGTCTTCTTACTGCTACTGAAGTCCTTGCGTACATTGGAAATCCAGTTTCAATCTTTTCAATCCATCATGTGCACGAAATTCGAAGAATCAAGCCGCACATGTAGTAAGAAAGTAAAAACTCAGAGGTAAATCATTTTATTAACCACTTATCAGACAGTTTTTATTTCCGCCTGTTGACATCTTAAACCAGTTTTTGAATAAATAGTAAATTATGGCTTTCAATACTGCCGGTTGCCTTCTAAAAGCGTGAGATGTCTTCACAAAAAACGATAAATTATTTTACGGCGCCTGATATATTGCAAAGAAAAGTTACTGATTGCAAAAAATATTTAAATATTTTTTTATTATTATTCCCGATTAGGCCAGGTTTGACAAGATATTTTCATTCTACAGCTTTTTTGACCGAGGTACATCTTCATACCGCTTAATCGACGATTAAGCCCCCGGGATTAAGCAGTCTTTAGACTGAAGGAATCACGCTCCCAAGAATTAGCATAGAAAACCTAAAAACGAAAGAAAACTAACTCAAACAGTTCTTTTTTACATTTAAAAGGTCTTATTGATCCTTTATTTTAGGTCGTACATTGTATGCAAGTTTTATGCGTGACCAGATAAAATAGTTGACAGATGACAATTAACGGCTGCTAAAGCTCTCTTATGCTGCTTTCAGGTCTCCTAAGTGTCTAACACTAATGGAAAACTAAATATGAGGTCCCATCTCGATAAAGTTAACCAGTTAGAATGAAAAACGAGAGTGAAGAGATTTTACGTTATTTAGGTGAGCTGAATTTATCTGTTCGGGCTCTTTTTTCAGTTTTCTTAGGGTGGTTGATCAGTAGGTCAATACACTTCCTTATAAAAAGATAACGCCGAGGCACTCAGAAGGCTCTCCTAAGATTATAAAATTTAAACCTTTCCTCCTTATCTGACAAGTAATTTATACCTTTTAGACATTTAGGGTTACTTATCAAATGTGAAGTATAAGCTGCTAGTCGAGACAATAAGGTCAGATTTGAAAATGCATAAAAAATGTACATTCTCGCAGTTGCTCATTAAATAAGGTATTATCATTCACGTATAGAAGTTTCGTCTAACAAGGTTCAAAACTGCTTCACCAGTACAGAAACAACAACAGCAATAAACGCTAGTAGGGGCATCAAACACCAGTCGACTACACTTTTGGGGCGTGCACTGAGTGTTTGTCTAAGACTGATGCCCGTCTTATAAACAGTCAAATAAAGGGATCAGAGAAAGGAAAGGATCAACTGTTGATGTCCTTTTACCGAGATACCCTTCTTACAGAAACTTCCGTTAAGAGAGATTCGACTGTACCAGAGACAGAAGAAAGGCCACCTAAATTTAGAAAAGAGTTGACATGGTAACAAGAAAATCATCTCTAGTATCATGAGGACTCCACCCGGTGATCAGAGCCTCCTTTTGTCTTCTTGATCGAGGGGGAGAAGAGGAGGCTATGACTTAAACGCGTCAAACCTTTGAGGTCGCCGCAGCCCTTCGTATTTTACTGCCTTACAAGATATCAATAATCTCGAAACTTGAGGGTAATACAAAACGACGGTTAAACTCGAGAATCTGAAATTTTGAAAAAAATATATCGAGTGGTTTCAAAATTACTCGCTTATTTGTTTAAGAAGACCAAAATGTTTACCAAACAGCTAAGTAGGGCGCCTCAGCACATACTAATCAAATCCTTCTTTCTACATCGCTCGGCTAAAACTATCCCCATGATCTCTCACCCACGTTTTTAAAGACAAGTAAAATTTCATTTCAAAAGCGCTTCGTTTTCTAGAGATAACGGCCGAACATGAGCTATAAAACTGTTCACGATGCGGCTGCCAAAATTGCGAAGAATGATACGATGTACTCAATACATCTAGGTCTACATGTAACTTGATTGACAAAATAAAGTGACTTGACGTTTCTATGATACGGTCAGTTTTCTTTGTCCCTTGGGAAGGTCCTGTTATTGCAGGAGCCCCGTTAGGGTAAATTCCGACAAGCAACATGGCCTTTGAACAGCGACAATGGAGCAGAAATGGTGACAAGCGACAGCGAGAAAGAACAGCGAAAATTCAACAGTAAAATACCGACAGCGATATGGCTTCCTCCTCAATACGTGAAACAACAGGTTTTAAAATTCAGACTAGGGACTCCTGAAGCCCTGAGAGGGCCTCTTAAGGGGACAGTGTCCCGATTATGCGCACGCGCAAGCATCATCTGCTCTTTCTTAAAAAGACAATTGAACTGTCATATTGACGCGACAAGATTTCCTTCTGGATCGCACCGCCGATGGAGATTTGTTGGTTACATTCTCAAGTAATATTTTAGACTTTCGAAGAAGTCCTTCGCCTTATTTAAAATTTGGCTCGAGGCACGAAGACTTATCCCGATTTTGTCGCTAGCGCGGCCGCCTCGCGACTCGAAAAGCTCGTTCCGCTAGCTTTTAAAACAGCTTTTCTGCTGTGAAACTCGTGTCAGAGGTCAATTTGTGACAAATCGAAGTCCAGTAATATTTGCTGGCGTTCTAGCCTCAAAAGTTCAAAAGATAAAGATAAAAATTCAATCTCAACGCGATGAAGCATCGCAAAGGTTAGTCAAACATAATATTACGATTTCATTGCACTCGTTTCTCAAAACATGTAGTGCCTGTCTACTGGATTTTAACGGCCGTAGGAAAGTTTTTTTAAAAGTTTTCCAACGCGTCGTTGCATAACACTGTGCTTCACGAAGCTTATTCCGTAACATCTGTCAGCCACATCCATGTCTCAATGGTTTGTTTCTTACATAGTCTTTATTGTTGCTGTTCCATTTCTGCGTATTCCTTTCACGATTATCTGAGCTTTTATGAAAGCAAGCGAGAGAAATAAGCTATCAACTGGCATTAAAGCGCTTCCCTTCTCTTGGTCCTCCAGGTAACGGTAATGAAAGTAACGCCAAAAAATCCCGATTTCGCCCAAATCGAAACTTAATGGGAACAATATATAATTGTTCTGCAATTCTGAGAAATTTTAGTGCAGTATCGAACTCGGCCAAGCGCGATGCAAACAGATTTGTCAAGGTTCTCTTACTCTCCTAGCATCGTTTGATTTCGCGACAGGATAAACAAAAATCAAAATTCTGCGCATGCACAAAATCGGGATACTTTTCCTTTGAACATGGGGCGCTTTCCATTTACTAAGAAATTCCGAAAATTCCAGTTGGGATGTTAATGGGACACGCGTTTTCCGGGCGTTCCACTGGAAAGTTCCGGGAAATAATTGGAATTTTAAAAAAGGTAGCCCTAGCTGTTTTCTCGTTGGAAAATTTCCGGTGAAAAAGCATGTTCCATTTACGAGTTTTCACAAGGAATCACCGGCAGTTCCAGGCTATTTACACAGGGCGATATCTGTGCTACCATCTTGAATTTTGGTGACGAACGCATAAACGAATGGAACTTGTGTCAAATGGACAGACCTTTCCATGGAAGTTTCCGAAAGTTTTTGGTAAATGGAAAACGCCCTAGGCACTCGTTAATGTGGACAACGGACACTTGATTCTTGCCCAACCAAGAGATTCTCGTAGAAAGCCAACCTCGCTAATGCGTGCACTTCATTCTCAATTCCGTGCAGTATTAAGGCTTTCCATTTTATTTGGGCGTCGCCTAAACAGAGAAATCGAGTTCGCTTTTTTGACTCAAAGTTGCAATAGGCACGCAATACATGCGAGAGTAAACAAGCCAAGCGTTGCGAATGTCTGCCGCGCGGTGTGTCACAACACAGCATTTATCTTCAACTTTCAAAATCAAAATACCCCTTTAAATGAGCTTTTGACCTTATCCATGTTCTCTCTACAAAAATATTTCCAAAAATAAGCGAAAAACAATCCTAAACAGAGAGCCTGACAACATTTAAAATAAGTACAAATATGTACTTTTCACAACCACCACTTTATTTCAACGTACTGTAACTACATTATTCCTTCATAACCAAATTATCACTTCAACAACTACCTCACTGCAAAACCTAAAATCACTTTTACCTCCCAAGATAATTATTTTTTGTTACTTCATGTTAAATTCTACGAGAAACAATTCATGGCAAGAAATGACCCCTTTGAGGCCGATACCTGAAAAATTGGTTCTACTCATGCGCAGTTTAAATGAGCGGGCTAAGAAGCTGAATGAAGAAGGCAAAGCAAAATGGCGGCCGAAAGGGTACTTGTCCCGTGGAAAGTTTTTACCGCGGAATAGGGAGCCACGTTCGTCTCAAAGTCTATGGTTTGTCATCACACTAGGATCCCACATTCCTGTCCGGCTTTTTGTATAGGAATCCTTAAAACGAAGTTTGTTTTGTCTAAGCTTTCCTCTGGATCCAGTTCTTCATCACGATCATCAGCGTCTTGTTGTGGAGATTTGCAATTGTACAATTAGCACAAAAGTTTAGTGCCAAAAAACATATAGAACATTTATCAGTTGCTGAACATGAAAGCAGGCGCAACTTAATAAATTTGCGACAAATTTTGTAATTTATAGATTCAAAGATTACTTGTTTATTTGGGCCTGAAATGATGTGGTTGCGTTTCCTACAAACGCCGTTTTCCTTCTTTTCTTGGTCGTTTTGCACGGCCTCTAGACAACACAACACAAATGTAATGTAAATTACAAGAACGGCCGGGGCGCTCCACAAAATCGCCATCATCTGCGAAAAGAAGTACTTTTCAAACGCGGATTTACATATATTTTTATTAGATCCCAAGGCTTTTCATATCAACCTGTGCATATTTCAAATACGCAAGTTTTAAACGACTAGGCCGCTTAAAGTGATGACCCTGTTTTGGCTGAGCGGTCAATGACCGTCACGACTTCTTTCAAGTTCGACGACCGCGAAGCCCGAGTACAAGGTTTCTCTTTCATTTTCCCAACGCATTTTCGACTTCCAGATAGAGTAATAACTAAATATCGTAAATATAACCGTACATTTACAGAAAGTAATCGTTAACTTTGTCTAGTTTTGCTTTTTATTAAACATTAACAATTATCGAAGTGAATTTGGGTCACGATTTCGGGGCCTGGGAACGAAAAAAAGGCAAATGTCACGTAATTTTTTGGCATGCACTGATTACCAAACTACAGCCATTATCTTACTAATTCAAGTTCAATTTAACTCCACGCCTTCCACTTCACGTATCTCAACCAACCCCTAAAATGTACAACGCTACTACACAACTCACACATCCCTTTAAATACACATAAAAAAACTTCACACACGCCGTGTATATGGCCCCCAAATATACGCTCCCAAAGCGTCCTGTTCAATATATTTTGAGTGTTTCCATGATGACGTTTTTTTGAAAATTAGGAGATGTTCAATTTTACAATGCTAATAATGTCCTGTTTTATTCTTTTAGTATTTTGTTCGAAAGAGTGTACTATTTAATTAAATAACATGGCTTGCTCAATACCGACACTCCGTTACTACGACAGACACTTTTTCTGCCCCCCTCACCCCCCCCCCCTCCCCCCGAGGGTCCGTATTAACGAGTTTGTCTATAACAATAAGGTTGAGGGCAGGTTGCTGTATTGGATCTTCGCTTCAATTTGCGTCTAGGTTACCACTAGTCATTCAGAAGTTCCCTTCCAAAGATGGTCATATCTAATTAATACCAAGGATTTCGTCATAGCGGTTCGTTATTGAAAAAATATCGAGTTAACATCCACTTCATGCCTATGCTCTGATCATGACCAGCTGAAATCTGTTCCTCATGGATATTTGCAAAGTTTTTTGGACTGAAATATCGAATTTTATCAAATACCGTAAAGTTCCGCAAGTAACGAGTACTTTCGGGAGGTTGCTACCCTCGGGTTGCTAACATGTACCGTACGTTGACCTTAATTACTAAGTTAAAGTGATAATATCGCGCCAATTGTGAAAACATGCACAATTTTTATTTAGCGAAAGGCATTTCTTGTTATATCTTTTTTAATAGAAATTTAAAAGAATCCTTATACGGTATGGGTATTCACAGACGACAGGAAGAATTTCTGAAACAAAATGTGTTATGTACCTTTCCCGGTTATATAACGGAATGTCAATGATCATTCCCGTTACTGTAACCGTTGAAAATAAACCTCAGATCAGTTTGTTGTATCTATAACTTCCGCTATTTCCAGCAAAAAGGGAAATTACTTTTGAAGTCACTACTTTCGGAAGGTCCTTATTTTCGGGGGGTCGTTACTTTTGGCATTCGCCAAAACACCTCCGAAAGTTTTTCGCTGCTTTCGGAGGGTTGCTTCTTTTGCGAAGGGGGGGTCGTTACTATCGGTACTTGACTGTACAAGAAGTTGATTCTATGTAGGAACTTGACATTAATGAAATTCTAAACAAATCTCGTGTCAGAGACAGAATCTCAGATCTCGAACCTTGAGGATACAGTAAAAACCCACCTATAAGAACATAGATTTTTCCAGCTAAGTCTAAATAGGTTCTTGTAGAAATGGTATTCAGTGGGAGTTTAGGCTACGTGGGTTTAAGTAGGTTCTTAATTTGATAGGGGCACGAGCAATCAGCACAGATAACTACTGTAGTACAGGGCATATGTCATATGGAATATATTGCTGTATTAAATAATTATCTAGAATACTATTTCTATGAGAACTATACAGTAAATTTATCTTTCCAAAGTACTAGCACGCATTTCTTTCATGCTGCAGTGTCCATGAAATGCTGTGTTACACTTTTAATCTTACTGGCTGAAACCTAAACTAAAATTTTTTTCTGTATAATTTTTGCTCCGTGCTCTTGTTTTTGTAAAATAAGAACCTTTTGGGCTAAATAAGAAAATTTTGGGCTGAATAGGTTCTTATGAATCGGGGGTTTAAAATGAAAATTTTAGTCTAACAGGTTCTTAAACTTTAGTTTCTTATACGTGGGTTTTTATTGTACTGGAAGGCCCCCTTTGTCAAGATTCTTGTTTTACTTGTCGCTTCTCGTTCAGATTTTCTTACCTTCAGTTTAATTTTGAAATTAGATCTGAATCACAGTGGGTTAGAAAATTTCGTGCATCAGACAGCGAGAACCGCACAAAAAAAGGTTTCATGTTGTTCTATTATTTTACCTATATAACTGTGAGGTAAAAACGTGTCAAAATAAACACCGAAAATGTATTTTCGCGGGACAGGATGAAAGTCAAATCCACCTTTTGATAAATACGCACACGGAAATTATGTTTACGAGGTTTACGTAAGAGCCCTAGATTAAAATGTAAATTAAAGTAATTTTGTGAAATCGAAACTTCTGTATTTTTGTTAAAGTCTAAACAACCCTTCAGATAAAATTTATTTCTTACGTTTCAGCAGTCCAATAATATGAAGAGAATGTGGAAAGACAACCGCAGTGGAAGAAATATCAATAGATACGTTCAAAATGCAAACACTGTGATAAAGATGTGGTCTTTGTAATGTTGAATTTAATAGCCGACTACCGTACAAACGTTTCAAGAGGTTGCTTTTTGTACGGAAAAACCAAATTTTCCATCAAAAAAGATTATTAATCATCCCTAAAAAGTCATTAGAGGGTTATTTCTACCCTCTTATAGCTTTTATTTTACCTTTTCAAAGTTGTCGACGTCATTAATTGAAAGTCTAAATTACTGTACTGAGATTAACATGATAAATGAACTCTCTTGGAAGTTTCATTAATTGTATTGCTCTCTTAAAAAGTGACAAATTGACATTACGGGTAAGCTTGGGAGACGAGGCAGGTGAAATAAGGAACACTAAGCAAATATTGGGGATTGAGACAAAGAGGATGAAAGGAAAGAGTTTAGGTTTCAATGAATGTGCGAGTTCTTGTCCACTCCTCGAAAAGCAGATGGTCAAATAAGACAAAAAACATCAAACGCTCACTTCAAGCTCAGTTCGTGATAGTCTCTTGAAACGCGTTAAGTTGAGGTAAGCTTCAAAGCGGAAGACAAAACTGCTCGGTACCTTGTGAAGGAAAAAATCTGAATTTTTGGTTAATGTAAGAGCTTCGAAATGCCCTTCTCTTCTAGCGAATCTGTTAACAGCAAAACGCCTCAAATATAGGAGATTTGTTACAGGAAGGCGACTTTCAAAAGGGAATCAAAATCACTGCTTTCGTTTTTCTCCTGCTGTTGTCTATGCTGGGCAACGTTTTGTTAATCGCGATTGTGTGCAAAAACGCTGATCAAAGAATGAGGACTCCAAGTAATTACTTCATCTTTAACATGGCCTGTGCTGATGTTTTGTTCACTGTATATGCCGTTCCCGTCAGCATTGTCGACACTGCATATAGCCACCAGTGGCTTATCACAGGAGTCGCAGGCGAGCTTCTTTGCCGTTTATCTCAGTTTATTGGTCAAATGTCGGTCTTAGTCTCCACTGCAAGTTTGCTTGTGACTGCTTTGGATCGTTTCCTCCTAGTGTTTTATCCACTCAAGAGAATAATAACACTTCGTATCGTCCGGTTTCTGATTGGCGTCATTTGGATTTTTGCGATCGGGTTCACGGTGCTGTTATTCAAAATGACCACTTTAGCCGAATTCAAGCCGGACTTCCATGTTTGTACCTTCTATTTTGGAATCATTGGTTACGTTATCATTTATTTATTATTCTGCTACCCTGTGGGAGTATTACTGCCTATCATTGCTATCATCCTCATCTACGCCGCGATTGGATTCAAACTGAAACACACCATAGCACCCGGCAACCAACTCCCGTCAAACCAACATCGACGGTAACAGATGAACCGCAAGATATTAGCAATGCTTGTCACTGTTGTTGCTGTGCTAATCGTTTGTCGTTTTCCGTTGATTTTTGGAACGATGGCTTGTTTCTCTGGCTTAAAACCTGCCTGCTCTTGGAACTTTCTGTTCCTTGGCTGGTTTCTGGTATGCTTTAACAGTGGAATTAATCCTTGGATATATTTCATCTTTAATGAGCAATTCTTTCAGGGTGCGAAATTATTGCTGCAGAAGCTACTTCCGCGTTGTTTTAAAGTCACAAATGAAGTGGTAATGTTGGAATCGACTGGACGTCAAATCAAAACGCACACACCACAAACACACGAGAGTAGCCACGCGTGAAGTTCTCGGTACAGTCCAGCGAACAAATAACTCAAGAAAAAAGTTTTACCCTGACAGCAACATGCACATTTTCTAGTTTCTTCTCTTTGCGTCACTTAGACAGGGTTGAATAACGTACTACGCATGTCCGTGACATCACTTGATTTACCAAGCATAGCCCGTGCAGCGAAGCACTCGTGCGAAGTGAAATTTATGCATCTGAGCGGACCATCTTCGACCATCTGTTAAACTCATATTTGTGAATGCCAACGAAGGAGGAGTTTTACGAATACGTTAGAAAGGCAACTCATGGAAAGAAATGTTACGTGATCTTTTTTCTGGGATGGATAGATTTTCTTACCCCATGATGCTTCGCTGCACGCGCTTCGCGCGCGTGAGCTCCGCAAAAAATGATTTAATATAATCGGTAGCAGCACAGTAGCAAGCACTATAGTGGAACCTCGGTTTACGATCACTCTATTTATACGACCACCTTGTTTACACGAACATATTCTTTCGACCCAAACGTAAAAATCACTGAGTTATTTCATAACAATGGAACCCCGTTAATGCAACCACCTCGTTAGTGCGACCAGGATTTTATGCCCCAACGGTGGTCGCATTAGTGGGGTTCCACTGTTACTAATTTATTACTGATGAAGAACTGACATACTTCTGGAAAATAAGTGAAAAAACAGTTTTTGACCCTTAGTTTCTCTTCGGTGTTATTATGTGCAGAACAAAACCTTAATTGATGATTGGTAATTGATGATTTTGTTTTTAGCGCAAAACCATCTTCACAGGTTTCACTATAACCTCTACAATTACCTTTAAAAAGCTGTATCATCCAGGTATGGAACAGCCCGAGGCGTAAAAAAGTGATTGCTTTTACTGTTTTGCAGTCCTTGTAACCTTACAACATTTTTTTTCAAACACATTTAGAGCTCCTTCAAAGCAACATTCCCTTGGTACCGATCGACAGATGGATCTTGCACGGCTTTCAGGTGTTAATCAGTGATGACACATGGCTACTCAACGACCATTTGTGTTTTTAAATTCGTCAGAAGTGTCTGAGATGTTTTTCTCTTTGATTTAGAAGTCTGTTTGGTTAATTTGAAGCTGCCCTTAAAACTTTTGATCCGTTCCGATGTCTTAACGGGACTTTAATTTTTGGTCGTCTCAAACTTTTTCGGATGGTTAGGCTGATGGGTCCGGAAGACTAATTTCGATGGAGTAACAGTCCTTTCATAAGCAAAGTTTTGTTATACCGAGATTTTCAGAAGACTCTTTTGGTGACAATAATCACGATATCTTAGAAATAAAATATGAACTGTCAAAAATCTCTGAAAAACGTAGGAAAGTTAGTGAAAAAGGCTCCACATAATTATCTTAGGCGAGTTTAACAATTGTTCCGAAATTTTTAGCCTTTCTGGAGCTTTAGAGATTTCGAGGTACTATCAATTTGCTCTTTGTAACAGTTATTTTGCAGCATCAAGTCATTAGGTGTCCCTGTAATGAGATGCAGTCTAACTTCGCGCCATTGCGAATTTCTTGAAGCCACATGAGCCGCTAATGACATACAGCAGGCAGTTGACCAAAAACGGTCATACCAATCGACCTAGGAGCTTAACACTCGTACTGAAATTGTACAAATCGCAAGGCTTCTTTGAAAAATCGTATTCTTTCGCCAATGGTACAATTGGTGTGGGTGTTTTGACGAACCTTATCTGTCTGTGCATATTAAGGAGACGTGTTTGATTTACCGGACCCACTGACGCACAGTCACTGGGAAGATTTTTTTGGCATGGTGAATAGGCCATTTCCGAGTTCCACAAACTCTCATTTTAACAACGGGGCTAAGTGCGAAATTTTTATTTGCGTGAGAATAACTAGTCATTTTCATATCAATAGCTTCGCACTTAACCTCGCTTTGAAACAGAGGCTTGGGACAACTCGGAAATGGCCTATTATTTATCAAAATTCCTCACACGATTAGCAGAAGAAACAAAGAGCGCAAAGGAGTTACTTGTGAACTTGATTGCCGTCAAATTTTACAGTTGAGCGTGCGAATCGCCTTATTATTATTATTATTATTTTTTTTTTTTTTACCGAGAATCCAACTGTATGAACTTGACCGGTCAAACAGTCATGTGATCAGATGTGATCTTGTTACAAACCTGGTAAAATTATCTACGGCTCCAGAAAACTGCAAAATGAAATATAACATCTTGAAAAAAACCTTTTTTCTCGGCTCACTATCTAGGAATTTTGCCATTCGAGGAGACGGCTGAAATTCAGGATACACATTGAGAGGTCATGAAGCTGACATGTTTCAATTATCAATTATTTTTTGTGCTTTTGGTTTTGACAGGAATTTGTCTCTGATGAGATGCTGTTTAACCTAAGTCCTGGACGTTTATATGGTGAACTTGCTTTGGAACGAATCTGCTCCACTCTTCCAGAGTCGCCGAAAGTACCTGACTCGGTATATGTCGGCGAAAGGGGTAGAGGATAGGGAGGAAGGGAAAAAAGGAGGGGCATTGGAGAGAGAGGAAGGAGACGGTCTTCCCTTCCTTTTTCCCTTTCGCTCTTTTCTCCCTACCCTCTCCCCCTCCCCCTTTTGCCCCTACCACGCAGGCGATGTATGTTGAATGTTTGAAATAAATGAATTGCATTTGATGCTATCTTTCCTTGCAGTGTTTTTTACTAAATTTTGTTTCGGCTGATTGCCGCATTACAAATGTTTGACATCAAAAAAATGTTCAACTTCTATTTCTAAGAAAAAAAATATGGCCTTGTACACAGGTTTTTCTTCTCGTGTCAGGTATTTCGCAAACCAGGACTCTCTCTATTCGTTACTTTCTAGGAAAAATGCCGATTTACTACACATGTAGAGCATAAGCTAATTAAGGCTAACGAATGTCTTTTTATACTGAGATCGTAAAGGAAGGAGGGTTATACTCAGGCAGAATAAGACCATTAGACCACGTGTTTCAAAGTCGTTATTCCTGATTTGACCTGTGGTCTGTCGGTCTACGGTGCTTTTAATGCAGGTCTATATTAAACTAGAATTCTTTAATTAGGATTTGTCAAAAATGAATTTCTTCTTTGCTGGGAGAACTAATCCCATGCTCATGGCTTTCTTAAAAATTCTTCGAGTTACATCAGTTTTAGCCTGCGTAGCAAGCGTTTCCAGTCGAGTTATAGCGCGAAAATTAGAGCGGGAGCAAAAAAAATGGAAGGGGGGGGGAGGGGAGAAGAGGAAACGCTTGACCGCAAACCCCACGATTCTGGAAAACGCCCCTTGATATTTCACGGTTCGGTTCATTTGTAAATTGACAGCTCGTCAAGATAGATAACGAATAGATTACTAGATTTGAAAAAATTACTTTGTTCCATAAAACACGCTCCACGCGATTGCAAACCTGTAATAAAAAGAAGCTTTACTATAAAAGAAGGTTGAAACTCTAAGCGATTGCTGCGAAAATTTCTTGTTCTTTATAGTTGAGTTAAAATTTTAACGTTATGTGGCTTTATCTCATCTTAAACCTTGTCAAAACGTCGCAAAGAAATGATCCGGAACAATTCACCCCGGGGGCTATGAGTTTTGCAGAGCTGCTGCTCTCCATAGCAGGATCGTAACCAGGTATATGGGATCAGAGTTCACAGTCCCGGGATCGGGATCATAGACCCGGGATCCCGGGTCACAAGTCATGGGATCAGGATCAGCCATTTTTTGTGTGTGTCTTTGAGGGATCAGGGATCGAGCTTTTCAGATACTTCATTATTAATGAGAAACTAGAATACTTCGTTTTGCAAGGAAAAAGACCCTTTTCAGGTCTAGCTTAAACCTGGCTTTATAATATTTTAGCGCTTCCGTCACGCAATCAGCAGTTTTAAAGCTTATCTTACTCGTACTTCATAGTTGACGTCCAGCGGTTTTACTGAAAACAAGAGGGTAGGTACATCATGTATGGGGACATATATTGTACCGCTTTTACCTAATTAACTTTTAACTTCACTCTTTCTGCTTGGTTCCTTGTTGCCTTGTTTCCTTGTTTCCTTGTTACTCTGTTTCAATGTTTCCTTGTTACCATGTTGTCTTTGTTACTCTGTTACCTTGTTAACTTGTTACCTTGTTACTCTGTTACCTTGTTACCTTGTTACTCAGTTACCTTGTTACCTTGTTACTCTGTTACCTTGTTACTCTGTTACCTTGTTACCTTGTTACTCTGTTACCTTGTTACTTCGTTACCTTGTTACTCTGTTACCTTGTTACCTTGTTACCTTGTTACTTTGTTACCTTGTTACTATGTTACCTTGTTACTCTGTTACCTTGTTACTCTGTTACCTTGTCACTCTGTTACTCTGTTACCTTGTTATTCTGTTACCTTATTACCTTGTTACTCTATTACTCTGTTACTCTGTTACCTTATTACCTTGTTACCTTGTTACTCTGTTACTCTGTTACCTTGTTACTCTGTTTCCTTGTTACTCTGTTACCTTGTTACCTTGTTACCTTGTTACTCTGTTACTCTGTTACCTTGTTACGTTACCTTGTTACCTTGTTACTCTGTTACCTTGTTACTCAGTTACCTTGTTACCTTGTTACTCTGTTACCTTGTTACTCTGTTACCTTGTTACCTTGTTACCTTGTTACTCTGTTACCTTGTTACTTCGTTACCTTGTTACTCTGTTACCTTGTTACCTTGTTACTCTGTTACCTTGTTACCTTGTTACTCTGTTACCTTGTTACCTTGTTACTCTGTTACTCTGTTACTCTGTTACCTTGTTACCTTGTTACCTTGTTACCTTGTTACCTTGCTACCTTGTTACCTTGCTACCTTGTTACCTTGTTACTCTATTTCTCTGTTACATTGTTACTCTGTTTCCTTGTTACTCTGTTACCTTGTTACCTTGTTACTCTGTTACTCTGTTACCTTGTTACTCTGTTACCTTGTTTCTCTGTTACCTTGTTACCTTGTTACTCTGTTACCTTGTTACCTTGTTACTCTGTTACCTTGTTACCTTGTTACTCTGTTACCTTGTTACCTTGTTACCTTGTTACTCTGTTACCTTGTTACCTTGTTACTCTGTTACCTTGTTACTCTGTTACCTTGTTACCTTGTTACCTTGTTACTCTGTTACCTTGTTACCTTGTTACTCTGTTACCTTGTTACTCTGTTACCTTGTTACCTTGTTACTCTGTTACCTTGTTACCTTGTTACCTTGTTACTCTGTTACTCTGTTACCTTGTTACCTTGTTACTCTGTTACTCTGTTACCTTGTTACTTTGTTACCTTGTTACCTTGTTACCTTGTTACCTTGTTACCTTGTTACCTTGTTACCTTGTTACCTTGTTACCTTGTTACCTTGTTACCTTGTTACTCTGTTACTCTGTTACCTTGTTACTCAGTTTCCTTGTTACTCTGTTACCTTGTTACCTTGTTACCTTGTTACTCTGTTACACTGTTACCTTGTTACTCTGTTACCTTGTTACCTTGTTACCTTGTTACTCTGTTACCTTGTTACCTTTGTACTCTGTTACCTTGTTACCTTGTTACTCTGTGACCTTGTTACCTTGTTACTCTATTACCTTGTTACCTTGTTATTCTGTTACTCTGTTACCTTGTTACTCTGTTTCCTTGTTACTCTGTTACCTTGTTACCTTGTTACTCTGTTACCTTGTTACTTTGTTACCTTGTTACCTTGTTACTCTGTTACTCTGTTACTCTGTTACTCTGTTACCTTGTTACCTTGTTACCTTGTTACCTTGTTACCTTGTTACTCTGTTACTCTGTTACCTTGTTACTCTGTTTCCTTGTTACTCTGTTACCTTGTTACCTTGTTACTCTGTTACTCTGTTACTCTGTTACCTTGTTACCTTGTTACCTTGTTACCTTGCTACCTTGTTACCTTGTTACTCTATTTCTCTGTTACATTGTTACTCTGTTTCCTTGTTACTCTGTTACCTTGTTACCTTGTTACCTTGTTACTCTGTTACTCTGTTACCTTGTTACTCTGTTACCTTGTTACTCTGTTACCTTGTTACCTTGTTACCTTGTTACTCTGTTACCTTGTTACCTTGTTACTCTGTTACCTTGTTACTCTGTTATCTTGTTACCTTGTTACTCTGTTACCTTGTTACCTTGTTACCTTGTTACTCTGTTACCTTGTTACCTTGTTACTCTGTTACCTTGTTACCTTGTTACTCTGTTACCTTGTTACCTTGTTACTCTGTTACCTTGTTACTCTGTTACCTTGTTACCTTGTTACTCTGTTACCTTGTTACCTTGTTACCGTGTTACTCTGTTACCTTGTTCCCTTGGTACCTTGTTACTCTGTTTCCTTGTTACCTTCGTTTTACCTCGTTAGTCTTTTACCTTGTTGCTTCGTTACCTTGTTACTCTGTTACCTATTACCTCAAGATATCTAGGAATGTGTGTAGACGTAATACGTCACATGCACACTTGTCAGAGTTAAAGCCCACTTGCTATTTAGATGCCTCGGACGTCGGGATCAGCCCCCCGCGGCCTTGTTTGACGGTTTGTATGGTATGGCGTGGCAGTGCGTAAAGAACTGTAAAAGAAAAAAAAATGCGATATACATGTCCTGGAACGATCTTGTTAGCAAATTCTCTCCGCAATTTTCGCAAAGAAAATAATTCACCGAAAATTTTGTGAGAAAATCACTTTCAAATATCGCATGAGTAGAAAAACCAAGAAAACAAAATTCTGGACTTAGAAAAAAATCGCAAAAGTAACAAGGATTTTTCCTGCTACCTAAAACACTGACAAGGTAAGAAATATCGCAAAAATAGCAAGAATGACAAATTTAAAAAATTCTAGACGAACAAACAAAAATGGTTAAGTAGGGCCTTCAAAAGCTCTCAAATCTCGCAAAAATTGCAAAACTAACAAGGATTTTTCTTGCTATGTGAAGAGATTGAGTACTTGTAATATCGCAAAAGCAAGAATAAAAAAATTAAATAAATTATAGACTTAGAGAGAGAAAAGGCCAAGAAGGTGAATTCTTTTCACAAATTCTTTTTTTTCTTTCGATTTATGGGAAAATTTGAGGCCTTCTCGTGGCCCTTCATTGTCTTAATATTTTCACATAGCAAGAAAAATTCTTGTTAATTTTGCGATCTTTGCGAAATTTGCGGACTTCTTGAAGTCCGTCTAGGCCTTTCTTCTTTCTAAGTCTAGAATTTTGTTAAATTTGTTATTTTTGCAATTTTTGCCATATTTGTTACTCAATCTTTTCACACACCAAGCAATTTTCTTCAAATCTTTTTAGTTAAAATTGTGAGAAGAATTTGCTAGCAAGATGGGCGGGACTATTACTAGATCAGTGGTAGAAGTTGTGTAGATACGTCAAAGAATAACGTGATAGCTGATAGGTAGTCGCAGGCAGTGAAGTTGGAACAGCGAAGGTGTATCGCCATCAAAATCTATTTGTGTCGGTGACCTATACTAGCGACAGCAGCGTTTTTATTACTTGCGAATTAAGGAAACTATATAATAGGCTATCGCAATACGCTACTCTGCTTGTTATAAAAGTAAGAACTAACAATTCATGCAGCTGCTGGACAACCTGTTTAATACTTTCTAATGATCTACGGATGATAATGATAACAATGATAAAAGGCC
>NC_133201.1:53956149-54018649 GCF_958299795.1 Porites lutea | reverse complement strand
TGTGTTAAAAGAATGGGGGTGAGCTTCGTTTACTTCAAATCGATTGGAACCTGTTTATTACATGAATCGTAGGATATTGAGCTAGCTTATTTCTAACTCTCACTTGAATGGCTCTATGAACGCTGTAAGGCAAGGATTGTGCTTACTGTGGAAGAGGGTGATAAAACCAGGGAAGAGGCTAAGGAGCTTAGGCTTTTCGCCAAAGAGTTTGGACAAGGAGTTAGACAGCAAAGGGTGAGGGGTAAAACCCAAGAAAAAGCTGGAACACTACCCTTGGCTATTTCGATGATGAAAAGAATCATTGCGCCCCAAACTCAAAGTTTAAATACGCTTGAAGAACTCCAGGCTTTGACGAAAAACGTGGTGATCACCTGGTTACCGGGACGTCTGTGGAAAACTACAGAGTTGTTTTTTCAAAAGGAGAAGTTGTCGCTCTTAAGCATAACTACAGGACGTATCTGGAGCCTTTTTTTTCTAGCAATTGTCTGTGAAGATCTTCACAGCAGGAATGATTGTTTCTCGGAGGAAAAACTCAAAATAAATTGGCTTGAGCAATCAGAGGAAGATCCTTTAGTCTACAATGAAGGAAACTTTGACGATCAAAATTCACCAAAATGCATCATGGACCGGGTCTCTGTTGACCGGGAGGCTGAACAATTTACTTTAAGAAGGAACGAAGAACGGCGTCTCAAGAATTTGGCTAACGGGCTTCTAGACAACGAATCAGACGACAGTGACGATGAGAGCCAGGAAGAGGAGAATCTTGCAGAAGTGGAAGACGAAGAGCCCAGTAGCAGAGCCCGGTTTGAGGCTGGACGCAGTAGATCTGGGAGAAGAGTCACCAGATATCTTCTTTAAATACACCTTTTGCATTTTCAGCCACAATTTCACTATTGCGATGAAATGGAAAAGCTTAAGGTAACAATAATGAGGCTACAAGTGGCAGAAATGAAATATTAGCATGCAAGAGTCTCGTAAACACTTTTAGTGCTCGAGTGGAGTCTTTTTTTAATGTTTAACACCGGTCTCATTTTCTTGATAAGCCTTTCTCAAAGTCCTTCGTGGTTGTAGGTGGCCTTGTGCTCTCTTACCTTGTGCTTCGCGCTCGGTCTTCGCTCGCATCGTGTATATTTTTCTCCTTGCCAGCTCACCTTTCGAAGCTCGACTTGAAGGCAATTCTATTCGTTAATGAACAAAGTCTCAAAAATCAAACAATCGAACTTCGATCCACCTTTCTTCATAGTTGAAAATTCGATGGTGTAAGTATCGTGCCTTATATAGATTCTTTTGCCATGTATTTAGATTCAGTCCTTTTATTCATTTCTTACGTGACGTTAGCTTGCAGCCGTCGAAACGTGGAGATTTAGTTTTTTTATTTAATTGTCGTCTATATCTCGTCTATTTTTATCGCATTGTTTTATAGAGTCTTTTCTATTGCTCATAGCATCATACGAGTTTTACATTTCTCAACCAAGAAAGTTTTGAAAAAGTCAACTAATCAGGTAATGTGTAATGTCTGTAATGGACGGAGCATTTTTCAGAAGCAAGCAGCAGAATTCAAATAATAATCCTTAATACATCATGGAAGACAAGATGAGAACGTGATTCAGAATGAACAAATAAACATCTACTTGAGGTAAATACGCCTAGTTGTTATAAATGAATGATAATCGACGTCGGGTAAACATAACTTGATCACATCTCTCCATGGGATCATAAAATTTACGTGGGATCAGGGATCAAATTTTGCTACATTTTGGGATCAGGGATCAAAATTTGGAGCTAAAAATTGGGATCAGCGATGAAAAAATATACCTGGTTACGACCCTGCCATAGGCCAGCCAGTGTCGAAAAGTTCACTACAATCCATGCCGCTCAATTTCCAATCACTTGTCCATGGCGGCTCTAGCTATAGTGTTTAGTACTCGATGTTCTGATTTACGTTGATCTTATCTCCAATTACAACAAACAGTCCACTTTTTTTAGTCAGATACGCAACCCGTCATTCCCAATAAATTGGCCTTCACTAGTCTCCACTGCTCGATCTCCAATTATACTTTTGATCGAAGGGACTCAGATCTGATAAACCTTCGCACAAACATGATTCAAATAAATATCAGACCAAAGCATTTGTAATCTGCTACCACAAATCAGATCAGACCAGGTCTGCGACGCACATAAACAAAACATACCTGGTTTGATTGATGTATTGATTGCTATTTAATCAACACTACCAGCACCGCACCAATCAAAAGCTGCGTTCGTGGGCGAACGCAGTTTTTCAAAATCGTGGGGTTTGCGGGCAAGCGTTTCCTTTGCTCCCTTCCCCCTCCCCCCTCATTCCTTTTTTTTTTCAGAAACGCTTGCTATGCAGGCTACATCAGTTTCAGCCGTAGCACCACAGTAGAGGGATATCATCATATTCACCTAGCGCTCGTACAAGTGGTTACCAAATATCAATTTAACCCTCGGACGTACACGCAAAGTCATACCTCCGCCGTGGTACAAGCGGGGTGGGTGGATGGAACCCTTCCCTTGAGTTTTAGATATGTTGCAGTATTTCGAAACGATTTTACCTGGAAATCTTTTGATCTTCTTAACAAAATGAGGTATATTTTATGGGTAGTGGCGCTGCTGGAGGTCTGTGACGCCACCAACAATGGTCGCCATCTTGGCCGCTATCTTGGATTTTACCAAGGATTAGAAATCAGGTTAAAACCGCGAGAAATGGTAATTTTTTGTGCTTTACATGAAAAATAACAAATAAATAAGCACTTTGCATGATTTTAGCCACAAGATTTACTTATATTGTTGAAAAAAGTTGAAAAAACATGTACTTTTACTCAAAATGGCTTCACCATCTGCTATTTATGACGTCATATCTCGTAACCATAGCAACTGACCATCACTGAACTTGTCTCAAAATGTGTGCGAGGGATGAACAAACAGCTACCGAAAAAAGTGAGGTGCTCATATTTTATCCTCTAGGAAAAATCTCAGAAAAACCTTATACCTTATACCTTGTACAACTGTACGTCCGAGGGTTAATAGTCTTTCGTAATCAAGAAAACCAGGTAAAACATAAAAAGAAAAATGCAAAATAATGTAGGCTTAATATGCCAAATTTGACGAGACAGGTCGATAAAAAACGCAACATGTGTATATTTTGAAAATCAGACGAGGAGAAATGTTTGAAAAGAAATAAATAAGAACATTTGGTCCTGAAAGTGCCCATCACCTAAATTTTTTTATTTTCTTATCTGAGTCTATACCTTATTAAAATAACTTCTGCGAAAAAATTTTACGGTTTGAACAAAACGCGATTTTTTTGCCAAGTTTTGAACTCTACATTTTTGGGGTACACCCGCGACGCTGATCACGCAAACTGACAGGCTCACATATGACGTCATGTGACGTAAATTAAGGAACTCCCATTACCTTGCCTTCACTAGTCTGCTACACAGCCGTTTTTAGTGTCGTCACGCAACGCTCCTCCCCACAAACGGCTGCTGAAAACCGAACCACATTCCTTTCCCTTTGTGTTTGCGGTCTAACGAACAAACCAATCACGTATGACTGTGACGTCAGTTTTCGCGGGTAAAGCCAAGCGATTCCGGGCTCGAGGATATGAACGTGCTGTCCAGCAAGTCATGGACGGCGGAACCCCTAAGAAAATTGTCGACAGTGATTCAAACTGCTTTACTTGCTCTTCGCCGTCAGAAAATGCCGAGAAAATTTATATTTTTGGTAAAAGTTCGATCGACTTGCAAGGGATTATTAAATCGTCCCTTAATGTGGACGTGAGTTGTTTCGCGAACAGTGGTAAGATATTTGTTTGCAAGAGTTGCTACAAACGTTTGACGAAGTTTCAGCGATCTTCTGAAAAACTGAACGAAATTCGCCAAGAAATTGAAGAAGCCTACAAAAAAAGGGATGTGCCGAGAACAAAGCGCCTTCAAAGGGCTTCAGAAGAATTACACGGCATTATTCCTGAAGGAAACCATCAGGACCAGGTCCGCGATATGTCGCGGACACAGGAAAGTTTAAGTCGACAGAAAGTATCCAAATCGCCTCAGTTTGACACAAGCGAAGCTACCACTTGCACTTCTTCTGCTAATTCGAGTTATCAGGATTTTTCTTTATGGAAACGGCCTGTGCCTGCTTACCTTCCTGGTTTTTTATCCCCAATTCAAAGTCAGCCGAGTCTTCTGTTGAGTGCTTTCCCAAATCAAAATATGACAAGTCCTCGAAGTGCACATGCATTTCTTCCCTGAGTGACTTCAACTCCAAGACCATCCGGCGTCCAAGAACAGAGTCAAGTGCAACTAAAAATTCAGTATCCCAGTAAAAATGTAAACTGGTTCATATCAGTCTATGGAAAAGCCTTAGCACAAGGCGTTCCGTCTCAAATTGCGGGAGCTGTTATGAACTGCCATTCAGTGCGAAAGCATATTGTGGAAAAGGTGTTGAAGATCGTCAACAAAGAAGTTGCCGAATTATGTTCAACAAGAAAGCCATCAATTTTAAGGAAAATTGACAAGGAAGATTTGGAGAAGTTTGACCTACAGTTAGTTTGTGATGAGTGGCGTGAACGAGCTCCCGTTTTTCATTCATTCCTTCTCAGTTCGGCTATCAATAAAACACGAACGGGAGAGCTTGATAAATAAGCGATTTTCCGAACCCAGTCGGCAAGTTTACAAAGACATCCTTCTTATCGACCACAATTGCTTGAATTGCCCGCTTCTGATGAGCAATTAGTTCCAAAATCTTAAATAAGGAAGCCGCTCGAATGAATGGTTCCTCTAGCGCGGCCATTTTGCTTTGCTTTGTCCACATTTAGGGTAGCAAGGCTGTGATTGGATGAAACTTCTGGCGCGAACACTTTCCAGAAAATGGGAACTGAATTCTAATTGGCTAACCGCGGGAAAGGAATGTGGTTCGCTTTTCAGCAGCCGTTTGTGGGGAGGAGCGTTGCGTGACGACACTAAAAACGGCTGTGTAGCAGACTATGCCTTCGCCAGCTGTACACAAAAAAGGTCAATTACAAGTAAGGATTGAATCAAAACGTCTTCGCAAGAAGAAAGTTTTTCTGAAACAGAAAAACCTACCAGAACTCTTAATGTTTTCCTGTCGATAAAGTCACGTGTTCCTTAAAGTACGTCATATGACGTCATACTCCGAGAGAAGACTAAGACGAATGGTGTGCCAAAATGGCGGAAAATTTGAACGTTTTTAAAAAATTCTGAAATAATCGTCTTTGGTTCAAATCGCAAAATTTTTAGCAGAATTTTTTTGAATAAGGTGTAGTTTCAGATAAGAAAATATAAAATTTTAGGTTATGGGCACTTTAATGATCAGTTTAATTAGGTAGTACAACCTTTGTACTGTAACTTACAGGCCTCAATATTAAATTCACAAATTAAAATTATTTCTTTTTTATTGCCTTGTTAACCCATTCGCCCCTGAACCGCCCGTAACCGCCCGTGTGGATCCAGGTCCTTTCTACCCTTTGTGACGTCATCAGTTTTAACGGTCAAGGACAACTTTCTTCGCTAACTTGTGGAGAGTGAAGAGATCTTTCAAACCATACCAGAATGAGCACAATTCAGTCAAGGACACCGGAGAAAGAAGCAAAAAACCACGAGACATTGACCTGAAAATCTCCATGAAAATCTTATTCCATATACCCACCTACCTTTCCTTTCAACTAATCCTAAGATCCTAAAAGCTTTCCTAAAAACTCTTCCCACCAAATTGAAGCCTACTAAATGCCCAGCAAGAGAAAAAAAAATGAGGCAAGAAAAGCGAAAAAAGAAGGGAGGAGAGAAAGCGAAAAGTAAAAGTCAAGACTGCTGTGTCGAAATTTTGCTTTCTGCGCATGCCCGAGCTTCGCAAGCTGATATTTTGCATCTGGATCAGAAGGCCGCGAAGTGTACGACCTGTAAACTGTTTTGTGGTAAGTTTTAGGCCTTTATAGCACGACAGTGACCAGAAAACCACTCGACTAGCTTCAAAACGCGTTTTTCGGCAAAATCTCCAGGAGCGAATGGGTTAAGCAAAGTACCAAGCTTTTTGAAAAAAATCCACTTTTCAGCATAAAACAACCAAATCTGTCTATTTCATGTAAAATCAGGTGAAAAAGTTGGTAAAAGGCCATTTTTAGGTTTTTTGATTAATAAAAAAATTATTATTCTGGCTTAATCAGTTTAATATTAATTGACTGTCAAGTTTGAAGCTGAATTCAATGCCACAGTTTTTAGGTTGTTTCGTAAAATGTTTCCACTTCGTCTGGTGTAAAATAATAATTACTTCCTCCTGCCAGAAATGTCTGGGTGAAGGTGTCTCCATAGTTGTACCCACTTGGTGGGCTGTAAGTATTACCAAGGTTGGCATTGGAATTGCTACTGGATGACGCGTAGTTGGCAATGTAAATGTCATGGCCGTCTCCGAAAGTAGGTCCATAAGACGAGCCGTCGTATATGGAATATCTGTTATAGTAACTATACTGCCCTGTCTGAGGCAGTTTCACAGGCGCCCATCCTGGCTTGTTAACCAGCGAGAAAAGAAATGCCTGGGAATCATATCGCCACCCGTAGCAAACTGTTGGGAAAATAAGAAATGAAAAGGATGATCCAATACACAGACTTCGTTAAAAACTCAAATTTATAATGATTATGATTTATAATTTTTAAGTAGCAAAGAAAAAGTGAAACGTGTGAAAAGTGTGTTTTTAATACTAAGTTTATTAGTCAAATCGAGGAGGGTCGCACTAGTATTTACTAGTAGGAGTTAATTGTCGTTGTTTTGACACATTGAGAAGTAAAGTAGGCCAGATACCAGAGAACATTATCTCTTCGTAGCCCGACCATTTGGCGTAGGATCGTTTTCCTCCTTTCCCAGTTTCAGGAGGATGGGAGAAATAAGGAAAAAAAAGTGCTTGGCTGCAAGGACTGCATTTAGCTCGGAGAATAACAAACCTGTGACGGTACTTGCCTGGGTAGACTCTATTTGGCTCGCCTGTGGAGAGTTCCCGTAAAAACGTTGAAAGAGCGAAGGATTACAAGCTTATGAGTTGCTCGCTCGAAGAGAGTTTTCGCAAAAACGTTAAAATGGCGAAAAGTAGTGGTAGCCTCGTCTGTCCACAACGAAAGCGTGAAGGTCAGAAAATTTCTACGATTGTTTCAAATTGATCGTGTTTCAAATTGGTCACGTTTCGCTGACAAGTGCTGACACTCACCAGCGTGATTCCTATTGTTTAGCTTGAGTTTTCCAAAATCTGCCTGCCCCACCCAAACAATACGGCGTCTTTGACGTTTTTTGCGGTTTTCAAAGTTTTTTTCAACTTGAAAACTTGGGGGTCGCACTTGGCAATGTGCCCCGATGACAGATTTTTACCGCAAGGTAAACAAATTCTTCCAGAAATTTGCCAAGTGCGACCCATGCCGTATTTTAAAAGCTAAACGCAAAAAATATTGAAAAGAGCGATAAATTGCAGAATAAAATTCAATTGTCGGCACCCCGATACAAAGGCTTGAATTTTTCAGTTGCTGTTTACTGCAGCCGAGTGGAAGCTCGATATAACGAACCTCTGTATGACGAATTCCTTGATGCAACTAACCACTTTCTTTACCCAAGTTATAGTAAAATGTATGGAAAAGAATCTCGATAAAACGAAACCTCGTTATATAGCGATCAAATCTGTTTGTCTCTTGATCCTTCGTTATGCCGAGGTTCCACTGCTGGTTAGTTGTATCCCAGTCTTTGTGTTTCTCTTTTGAATACACCGATTCATACTGAAGCTTTTCACTAATAAGCCATTATCATTATCATCATCATCATCATCATCATCATCATCATAAAGAGTTACAGCTCAATTCTTAAAGGGCCCTTTAAAAAAGATTACGATATAAAACCAAAATGAAAAATAAGGATAAAATTGCTTACAATATACAACTACAATAAAAACTCGAAAAAGATACGATACGATTCTAAAAGAAAAAGATTCAAAATGTATTTAAAAGATATAACATGAATTTGCATCAATCTCCTTTAAGTAATTGACTACAGCATTTAAGACATAAAATAGTCGAAAAAAAAAAACCATTTAAAATCTTGTTAGTGCCTAGGCATCGACTGGACTGTCTGTGCGCTAAAATAACTGTGCGTCTTACAATAGGTGAGGTGAAAACAAGAAACGTAAGATTCCATGCAATTATTCAGGCTGACATCAGTATACGTAGCTTTGATCAAAATGTTCTCTCAGTTTATTTTTTGTGTAAACTACAACAGAAAAAGACTTGATTACTAAGTAGTAATTTTTCCCCATCTAACTTGCACTTTTAGAAACAGTTTTCATTTTAGTTGTAAGAGCCGGAAAGGGAAGCCTTAGGAACTTAAGATCAATTCACACTCGCGTTCTA
The DNA here is from genome assembly GCF_958299795.1 of Porites lutea. Lineage (NCBI taxonomy): Eukaryota > Metazoa > Cnidaria > Anthozoa > Scleractinia > Poritidae > Porites > Porites lutea. The sequence continues at coordinate 54,010,229 of NC_133201.1, read as the reverse complement.
GTCATTTTTATTGAGTTTTTAAACTACAACAGCACTTGAGCGGAATACTTTGCCTGAAAAACACTGTAGAGAGGAACAGCTCTGAATAGAAAATACGTCAGCACAGAATTTAATTGTCAGCGAATTCGCAGCACGAATACGACGTAAAACGTCCTAATTTTACTTGTAGGGGGGTACGAGAACACGAGACAACCATTTTCTTTATTTAACATAGAGACTTTCGAATTTAAAGCCAGAATAATTCAACCCATTTGGCGAATTAACTGAAATGGAACCAGGGCGATAAAGTTGTGTGAATGCACTTTTTTAAGTCCTCTTCGTGGTAATAACATTATCTACTTCAAATGCTTCCTTAGACAATTTTACATGCTAATATGCCCAGTTTTAGAAAAAACAAACCACTTACGCCATGAGAGGCTGGTGTAGCCTCCAAATATGTATTTCCCGCCGACTCTTATGATTGTTACAGTTGGTCCTTTGTTGTCACAGAGGCTATGAAAAGTACTGGCAGCCCAGCCATCCACAGATGCCCGCCAACAACGCTTCCATCGTGAAGATTTGCTCTGAGCAACTGGTTTGAGCCAGGTGCTTAAATATTGCAAGTAGTTAGCATCATTCCCCACAATAGTAGAGTGTTTCAAACCCCCTGCAAAAGTTAGAGACAGAGTTATCAGTAATTTATTTACTTAATTAGGTTCATCAATTCTCGGCAGGGTCACCGCAACAGCGCGTGGCGCCAATTACCGCGGGCCCATATCAGTCCCGCCCATCATAACAGATAGACCAAGTCACCGGGAACTGTTTCCCGTACTCTTTACGAACGGAGCTTGGGTTCTTTAACGTCCCACAAAATTTATATGTGCAACGGTTGTGAGACGGGGCCTAGTCGGTTTATCGTCCTTATATGAGAAAACTAAAAAGTTTAACCGTTTGCAGATGTCTTTTGAAAGGCAACAACTTCTCCTCAGTTATTTAAAGACTCTGAGTTGGTAACCTCCTGGTTGGCAGGCCGGCGCTTATCCAATTGAGGTAATCGGGCGGCGGTTAATAGTGAAAGTGAACGAACCGACCCGGGAATTTAAAAACTCTTTTTCAGTGCGAATCGGATTCTGACCTTGCAAGACAATATTATTAACTCTCGAATGACTTCCCTCACAACAAGAGTCTAATACTAGGGGAAACAATAAGGCCGAATATGCAAAATATTAACCAGGCCACAGAATTAAACAGCAAAGTTTAGTCTCGTAAGAAGGAGGAGGATACCATGCCGCCTGTGCAGCTACTCTCGTTTAGAAGAGCGTGACACTAGCACTAGCACTAGTACTAGCACTATTACTATAAATCAACCTGCTGTTCATCATTAACATGCAGTGCTGCAATTTTATATCTGGTCATACTTGCGTAATTGAGCACGCACTCAAAGCCGTCGCCAGTGTAGCCTTGATCACAAGTGCAAGTAAATGAACCACGATAATTTGTGCAGCTGGCGACCTGATGGCAGTAATACTTGTCGCTACTGCATTCATTCAGATCTGTTCAAAATGAAAAAGAAAAACTATATTAATCACGATTAACACACCAAAATGCGTTTTGTTAAGTAGACTTTCTTCTATCTTGTGCATTCCTAAACTTATACATCACATCTTACCTTTCTTACAAGTAAACTGATGACAGTCACTGCATTTTACGTCATTCCATTCATATTTAATATTCAACACCAAGTGCATGCACACAGTCTTCATCCCGAAAATTGTTCGGTTGGTTTTTAGCCCAAGCTGTAAAATTCCCGGTACCACGATCTGCCCAAGTAAAGGAGCCCTCTGTGAAAACATCATTCAGTCCCAGCCAGGATTTTGCTCCATTGTGTAGATGCTGTAAAAACACATTTTCTTCGTTATTTTGGACATCAACAAGAACCGAGTTTTCTTGTCGGCATTTATCCAGTGCTGTGGTCCAATTTTGACAAGTCTTACTTGTGAAATAGCAAAAGCCGTTGAAATAGTTCCAGCCAGGTTCACAGATGTCTGCGAAATACAGATAAGCGTAAGCGTCAAAAATATATACATTCAAATAAACTGCCGAGTTGATAAATCCTTAGCAGCATCTCACTCGCAGTACTGTTAGGAGCGTGATGCGAAAATGTTTTCCAACGCTTAATCGTTTCAAGGTACTAGTAAGATATTATTGGATAGAAGACTAGCGATAGGGATATACCACTCGCATAAAGATAAAATATATCGAACTATTCAAACGACTGTTTTAAGCATAGTGCTTTTAATTTCTAGCAAGGTCTTTCATCCTCGTTATTTATTCTTTAAGAAAACTTTTAATTAAACGGTGAAATTCTTCGAGGGGTAGGAAAATTATAACTTGAAAGAATTTCAAGAATCTTTTTTATGTCAACAGATACACTCTCTTGACTCCGCCATGACTTGCAAAGCCATCAACTTGCATTGTGTTATTAGTTTAGGGCATTTCCAAAGTATTTCCAGATGAATCCGGTAACAAATAACGTTTCTTTTTTCATTTGCTAAAAACTACTTCATAAATGAACTCAGTAGTATTACAGACCTGTGAGCACGGCATAACCGACGGACAAGGGGTCATATCTTGTCCCGTATAATTCCTTGACACAGGCTCTGAATCCAGAGGTATTCATGTTCTGAAAAAAAGTAATAAGCACTCAACGTAGTTTAGTACAGCTAAAATTGTAGTTATAAACAACTGAATTAACAGGAATAGAATACCAGAATATTTTTAAAACGTTCTCCTACGTCTTCTTATGTAACATAGAGATGCGAAGATTCGCCGTAAATTAACACTGTGGTTTGATGAAAGTAATTAAAGAGCGCTAGAAAATCAAAAGAAGCTTTAGAAATAACCAGGGTATAAAAAAATATATGGTGAATTAATGTTCGAAATTTTATCCAAAATATCCTTTTTACCCTAATAAGGGGCACGGCAGTGGTACAAATGAGCTATGAGGCCCAGAAGGACGGAGCTAGAGATCCCTGTTGATGAAGAAAGCAGCCAAATGATTGGAGCAAAGATTCGCGTCCAAGAAAACAGCTCTAAAGTAAATTTTAAAACCGCACAATCAGATCTGAAGTTCGAGCCCACCGCGCGCGGCCCCTGCTGATAATTTAAAGATATTATTTTGAACTGACACCATAATCGTATTCGATAATTAACGTCAAAAGGTAGCCAATAAGCAATCTCAACTTCACTCGGCACATTTTTGCGCCACACTTATTATCGACCTATACATCGCCTCAAGCAAGCGTGTGTCTCTGTTCAGTTATATCTTTCGTCGAGTTTTGGTTTGAAATTTGTTTGCCTCGATACATCCCCGCAATCCTCCCCAATTACGGAAAATTTTACCTCGATCCAAGTTGTAATTCCGTTGTGATTTGGTGCTGAATTCCCAGATGCCGTCGTGCTGTGATTGGCTGAGACAAGAACTGTTGGAGTCGAGTTATAAGCTCTCGTGAATGAAACGAACTGCCATGGAAGAGAAACGTAGAACGTTTAACACTGTTCACTACGAGCCTCAGCGCTCCGGAAGTTAAGAAATTCGTACCGTCTGGTTGCTATGAAGTGACGTAATCATCCAGTTGAGTATCCATCACCGTAACACTTTTGCGGTCAACTACCGCAGCGCTCGTAAAGTACTTTAATTAAAACCGTGTTCAAAACCCTGTAGGAAGTCTGTTTATTTTTGAGTCGATTAATGCACTGCTGACTTTCACGAGGTCAACTTTTGCATAAATTATCAAACATTATGTTAAGCGGGAAATCTACCTATGGTTCGCGGGAGAAGCAACTTCTATAGCGGCGCAAGACAAATGTTTCGAGAGTCGAGGATGTGCTCACAAACTATTCACTATGCGACGAAGGGAGAAATCACTGGCATGATAGCTGCATGTAATGGTAATTTTATCAATCCAGGGTCGCGCCGTGTTCGCTCGAGAACACTGTGACAACCTCATTTGGAGCGCTTCTCAATACTTCCAAAACATGTTGTAATCGGTAAGTAGACCTAAGCACTTAGTATCGCCAAGCCATTCGAATCAGTGTATACCCAATTCTTTGTCTAAAGATTCTCGTAAACACATATACCAAGTAAATCTGGATGGAAAAGGAAATTGTCTCCCTAAACGCAGCCAGATTATATTTTGAAGGATGGCGGCACAATTCAACGCGTCTTCCAGGTCAGCCCTAATTTATAGTTCGTAAGAGTATAAATTGCGATCTCCCTATTTTCGCTGAAGCTTTTTTTGATAAAACTTCAGTAGAAACAAAACAACGCAGACATGACATTCTCCTGCATGAGACACAATCGGCTGAAGGAAATATCTGTTTACAAGTCGGGTAAATTATCCATTCTTGCGCACCGCAAAATCAGCTAAAATCAGTTGCTGGAAACCTGGCATATTATTAAGCCTGAGCGCTTCTAAGAATAACACGTTTAGAACTTCGACGCGTAGAAAAAAAAGGCAGTTGTTCTATACCCTTTCTGGTTCATCCAGGTAGAAGTCCTGGCATATTATTATGCCTGAGCGCTTCTAAGATATATAACACGTTTAGCATTTCGACCCGTAACCGTAAAAAAAAAATTAGGCAGTTGTTCTATATCCTTTCTGGTTCATCCAGGTAGAAGTCCTGGCATATTATTATGCCTGAGCGCTTCTAGGATATAAAACACGTTTAGCATTTCAACCCGTAGCCGTAAATAAAAAAATAGGCAGTTGTTCTATATCCTTTCTGGTTCATCCAGGTAGAAGTCCTGGCATATTATTATGCCTGAGCGCTTCTAGGATATATAACACGTTTAGTATTTCGACCCGTAGCCGTAAAAAAAAATTAGGCAGTTGTTTTATATCCTTTCTGGTTCATCCAGGTAGAAGTCCTGGCATATTATTATGCCTGAGCGCTTCTAGGATATATAACACGTTTAGTATTTCAACCCGTAGCCGTAAAAAACAATTAGGTAGTTGTTCTATATCCTTTCTGGTTCATCCAGGTAGAAGTCCTGGCATGATATCATTATGCCTGAGCGCTTCTAGGATATATAACACGTTTAGTATTTCGACCCGTAGCCGTAAAAAAAAATTAGGTAGTTGTTCTATATCCTTTCTGGTTCATCCAGGTAGAAGTCCTGGCATGATATCATTATGCCTGAGCGCTTCTAGGATATATAACACGTTTAGCATTTCAACCCGTGGCCGTAAAAAAAAAAAAAAAATAGGCAGTTGTTTTATATCCTTTCTGGTTCATTCAGATAGAAGTCCTGGCATATTACTATGCCTGAGCGCTTCTAGGATATATAACACGTTTAGTATTTCGACCCGTAGCCGTAAAAAAAAAATTAGGCAGTTGTTTTATATCCTTTCTGGTTCATCCAGGTAGAAGTCCTGGCATATTATTATGCCTGAGCGCTTCTAGGATATATAACACGTTTAGCATTTCGACCCGTAGCCGTAAAAAAAAAATTAGGCAGTTGTTTTATATCCTTTCTGGTTCATCCAGGTAGAAGTCCTGGCATATTATTATGCCTGAGCGCTTCTAGGATATATAACACGTTTAGTATTTCAACCCGTAGCCGTAAAAAACAATTAGGTAGTTGTTCTATATCCTTTCTGGTTCATCCAGGTAGAAGTCCTGGCATGATATCATTATGCCTGAGCGCTTCTAGGATATATAACACGTTTAGTATTTCAACCCGTAGCCGTAAAAAAAAATTAGGTAGTTGTTCTATATCCTTTCTGGTTCATCCAGGTAGAAGTCCTGGCATGATATCATTATGCCTGAGCGCTTCTAGGATATATAACACGTTTAGCATTTCAACCCGTGGCCGTAAAAAAAAAAAAAAAAAATAGGCAGTTGTTTTATATCCTTTCTGGTTCATTCAGGTAGAAGTCCTGGCATATTACTATGCCTGAGCGCTTCTAGGATATATAACACGTTTAGTATTTCGACCCGTAGCCGTAAAAAACAATTAGGTAGTTGTTCTATATCCTTTCTGGTTCATCGTAGGTAGAAGTCCTGGCATATTATTATGCCTGAGCGCTTCTAGGATATATAACACGTTTAGTATTTCAACCCGTAGCCGTAAAAAAAAAAAATTAGGCAGTTGTTCTATATCCTTTCTGGTTCATCGTAGGTAGAAGTCCTGGCATATTATTATGCCTGAGCGCTTCTAGGATATATAACACGTTTAGTATTTCAACCCGTAGCCGTAAAAAACGATTAGGTAGTTGTTCAATATCCTTTCTGGTTCATCCAGGTAGAAGTCCTGGCATGATATCATTATGCCTGAGCGCTTCTAGGATATATAACACGTTTAGCATTTCAACCCGTAGCCGTAAAAAAAAAAATTAGGCAGTTGTTCAATATCCTTTCTGGTTCATCCAGGTAGAAGTCCTGGCATGATATCATTATGCCTGAGCGCTTCTGGGATATATAACACGTTTAGCATTTCGACCCGTAACCGTAAAAAAAAAAAAATTAGGCAGTTGTTCTATATCCTTTCTGGTTCATCGTAGGTAGAAGTCCTGGCATATTATTATGCCTGAGCGCTTCTAGGATATATAACACGTTTAGCATTTCGACCCGTAGCCGTAAAAAGAAAAAAAATAGGTTGTTCTATATCCTTTCTGGTTCATCGTAGGTAGAAGTCCTGGCATATTATTATGCCTGAGCGCTTCTGGGATATATAGTAGCAGTTTGACCCGTAGAAAAAACAAACTCAGCCGTTCATTTTGTAGGAGATATTTAAGCGTTTTTGTCTGTGTTAGCAATGTGATCGACTTTATACGCAGACCTTAGTAATATGTTTTTTTCCTGACGGCACTGAATAATTTTAGCCGAAACCTGAACCGTACATTTGTTGAATAACGCGCTTTTAATTAAATTTCTCGCCCTAGAATGATGACATGATGGCGCGAAAATTGACGCCTCTATCGTGTTAGATGCGAAATATGATCAGAGATAAATGGAATAGTGAATGTTACAAGCTTCTGAGTATCCAGCTGAGATAGGGGACTTTTAGTCCCCTATCTCAGCTAGATAAACAAATTTTTTTTGGTTGCTAAGACGGTGCGGCTCGTTATGCTTAATCACTTAAAGCTTCAGTTCCCGTCAATGTGTTTATTTTTGAAGTCCCAACTGAGCAAGCAATATTTGCGATTAATCATTTTAACAGAACAAACTGTCATTTTGATGTCTTGATATGTCTGATATAACAATATAATAAGATATAAGAACTTTATTTAAGTGTCAAACGTATATGGCTAATTGCGAACACTTATCTAAAATTACATCATCATCATAATAATAATAATAATAATAATAATAATAATCTATGATAATACTAATTATAATGATATATTCTAATTGGGCACACTAATCTAAAATACATAGTAATTCATGATAATTAACAATTATTCGCCGAAGGCGAAGTTAATATTGTTGAATAATCCCCGAGACGAAGTCGAGGGGATTATTCAACAATATTAACTGAGCCTGAGGTGAATAATTGTTTTAGTATATTCACACGAAGTGATCTAAACAGAATCAGAAAGGAAACCATTCAAAAACGATTAGTTTGATTGACGGGTGAAAATTCATGCGTGAACACGAAGCCGTAAACAGTGGATGCGCAAAAGTTAGATCTTTACAGTATCTTCAAACATGGCAAATGATAGTTTTAATCCTTTTGTATCGAGTTTTGTAAGCTTTAGCATCAACCGTTTAAAAGAAAACGCCGAAAATTTAAATTACTACCCAATTCTGAGAAGAAAAGTATCTAGAGCTTTATTTGTTTCTGTCAACTCACCGTGAATGAGAAAGTTTTCTTCGTCGCTTCTTGCAAATGCTGTCAACAGCGGCTGCGATCAAGGTGAGCGTTGTTTATCTCCAAAGTTCTTTGCCTTGTTAACTTGCTGGCACGTACAATTTTCGAAAATATTTGCCTTCCTCTCTTCTCCATAAATTAACTTCTATTTATAGGCAAAATTGGTCTTGCGAGAAAATCCCGAAATCACAAAACAGTGACAAAGCGACCTCGTTTTCCTCTGAAGTGGTAAACATAGCTTCGAGCGTACAAAAAGTCAGCTAAAGTAAACCACTTCACAATAAATCACGCTGTTTAAACACCATGAAGTTTTTTTTTTGCCTTCAAAGTCATCAGCACTTGGATATTCGTGTATTTTCAAAAAGGTTTTACTTTGAAACTTTGGCAAAACACCCAGTTCACGACAGCGATTTTGTTCGGCTTTATATTCACCGCCTAGCACGGTGAATATAACGTCATAGTCCGAGATAGCTAACCAATCAGATTGCTTGAATTACCAAGATCACTGAGTGTGTATATACTAATACATATTAAAATCTTAAAAATCTTAAAATCATAAAATTAGGATCTGCAAAGGTCACAACAGTCACAGTTATTTTCTACTAAATTTGATCAGAAGATTACATTATTATTCTTTTCTTGTTACAGGCCTCCGGATTCAGACCCTAGTTGGGTATATTTATTTAACATCTTTCTAGATCAAGTCTGCGATCAGTTTCAAAATATGGTAATTTGTGGTGACAGTAACTTGCCGCACATCTCCTGGGACTCCGTGGATAGTGCTTCAGGTGATAACCAACTGCCATTTATCGAGGCATTACATGCCCACTTCTTGACGCAAATTAACCACACACCTACTCGCGGTAGTAACATTCTTGATCTAGTGATAACAAGTGCCCCAGAACACACCAAAGTGACCGAGGTGTTGTCACCTGATAAAGCCGATGTGTTTACGGATCATTGTGTAGTCCTGTTTAAGTACAATTCTTTTGTTAATGAGTCCTCACACCTGCGCAAATATGACCACGACTACGCAATTGGCGATTCTTAAGGTTTGCGTGAAGCTCTCTCGGCAATCAATCTCTCTTCTATTGTGGGCCATAACAATATAGATGATGACTGGCGGTGCTGGAAGGACTTATTACTAGCTGCTGTCGAGGACTTCGTGGCATTGAAGAGACTGAAAGGCCGTAACCCGGTTCCTTGTATAGATAGTAACATTTTAAACCTTATCAAGAAAGAGAACTCAGTTCGCCAAAAACTTAAGTCACATCCGAACGCCCGCCTGAGGGATAAGTTTAAGTCTCTGCGGGCGCAAGTTAAGAAACTGCATCGCTAAAGCCGTGATCACTTTTGCGACTCCATAGACACTGGCTTTAGATTCAATCCCAAGCGCTTATGGTCAATTTGAAGCTTAACTCTTAATCTCATCCCATCCCAGGCCGTGTTTCTATGGTAACTGTCCCAGACTACTCCGCTGACCAGTCAAAGAACCCTTCAAGAGTAAGTGCTGATACACCTGCGGGAATAGCTGACCTGTTTAACAGTTTTTTTGCCTCTGTATTTACTATCGACAGCGCAGTGGAGAAAACAGCGTGCGTACGTTCGGACACTGTTATATCCGATCTAACTCTCAATGAGTCCACGATTCTAGCTGCACTCAAAGCACTAGAAGTCGGTAAAGCCACAGGGCCGGACGAAATCCCTGCTAAATTGCTTAAGGAGACTGCCTCAGTGATTGCTCCTTCCTTATGTAGGATCTTCAACAAATCACTGCAACTAGGGTCTCTCCCGAGTGACTGGAAACTAGCTAACGTCGTGTATGCCCACAAAAGGGGTGCAAAAGACTACGTGGGAAATTACCGCCCCATCTCTGTATTCCCAATAGTGTCCAAGGTCTTTGAGCGTTGGGTGTTGAATAGCATCAAGGACCACCTGTACCATGTAAGTTCACCTAAACAACCTGGTTTTTGTACTGGAAGATCGTGCGTCACCAACCTGCTTGAAGCTTTTGACCACATTGGTTCACTTTTAGATAGTGGCGGCCTGGTTGACACCATCTAACTTTATATGTCAAAAGCTTTCGACAAAGTCAGCCACAGGCGCTTCGTCCATAAGCTAATACAGGCCGGTTTCGGTGGCACCTGCTTAACGGGTTCTGCTCTTAACTGTCACGTCGACGCCAACGCGTTACGGTACTCGGCGCCGCTTCAGAGGATCTTCTTGTTACCTCTGGACCAGCCCTCTTCCTCTTATACGCCAACGACCTTTTCAAAGTCGCCAGTTCTAGCAGTCGAGTATTGATGTTCGCTGACGACACAAAAATATTCAGAGAGATAAAGACTTTGGGGGATGCCTCTTCTCTCCAGAAAGACCTTGGTAAGCTTGCAACTTGGTCGCAATCATCCCGTCTCCTTTTTAACGAAGCTAAGTATAAGGCGCAGCACATAACAAGGAAAACAAAGCCGATATTATCCTCTTATAAACTCATGATCAACAACACCGCACTTGAATGGTATGTTGCAAAAAAAGATCTGGACGTATGGATTAGTAAGGATCTGACATGGTACAAACAAGTAAACGAACAATCTTCGCGTGCTAATAAACGACTTGATACTTAAAGAGGAACACGAGCCTCACACTTAGAACCGACGTAACACGAACGCTATACCTAGCCCTGCTTAGGCCAGGTTTGGGGTACGCCACCCAAATTTGGGCCCCGCAGTCCATCGAACTCATTGTCAAGCTTGAGCGTGTCCAAAGACGCACGACTTCGTTTATGTTAAAACTGCCTTTTAATATGTTATAAGTCTCGTTTCCAAACTCTAAACCTAATACCTATTTGTTACTGGCATGAACTTTTAGATCTAACCTTGTTTTTCAAATTGACACACGGTCTTGAACGTGATCGAACTCCTCTGTCCTACCTGAAGTTCGCAAATACGGTAGACGCACTAATCCTCAACCAGCAATGTTAACAAATACATAATTAACAAATGCAAAACTACTACGTACCAGAAATCCTTTCTCATTAGAACTACTCAAATTTGGAATTGTTTTATTGGATGAACTAGATTTGAGTTCATCGACCTTAGCTTCATTTAAATCGGTTAGTTTTAATTATTATAAGTCCGCTTAGCTGTTTCTTATGATTGCGAAGATCCACGTTCGTTCAAGTCTATCTGTTTAAAATGTTACAGTGCTCGTCCTTTGTCTCGTCCAATAACTTGTTGTATGTAGTTGTAGTTTTTCTTGTATCGCTGTGTTTTCTAAAATTTCTTGCTTTGATTTTTTAATTAGTATCTTGACCCAATGTAATTGGCCACAGCTGTTGCGGTGTCCCTGCCAACGTTCTTTCTGTTTGTTTGTTTGTTTGCATGTGTTTTGTTTGTTTGTTTTTTTTTTTGGGGGGGGAAGCTCATAAAAAAAAATAAATAAATAAAAAATACCAGAAATATCTAAGTTTCTGATAGCGTTCCTGAAATACTGAAGACTAGGTGATTGTTTGACCTTGTTGTTTAGTCTCTTCCATAGTAAAGGTCCAAAGTAACGAAATGAATGTTTGCCGTAGGCTACAATATTGAATCCGGTATGTAAATGAAAGTCCTTGTTTCGCAGAGAATACCTAGAATCATTTAAATTAAAAAGTTCTTTTAAGTCGGTAGGGGCGAGGTTGTTGTTGAGTTCATAAGTATTGCTATATCCTGCAATCTACCATTTTGCAACGTGGGTAGTCCTGATATTTTAGTAGTGTCTGGTAAGAGGCAGACTTAGTTCTGTATACCGCTCTTAAGGCACGTTCTTGAGGACGTTCTATTTTCCTCCTGTTGGAGGCCTTACAGAAGTGCCATACCAGCTGACAGTAGGTAAGGTAAGGCAGGATGGAAGACTTATAGAAGACTTACAGCTGTGCAGGGATCAGGATTGCGCAGGCGCATTAGGATCCCTACTTTCTTACTGACTTTCTTACACAGTTCGCTAATATGACCACTGATCTTCGTACTTCGTACTGCAATCAATGTGGATGCCAAGTAGTTTGATGTAATCTGTGTTTGTAATGACCCTACCATCTATGCTTATGTCAGTGTATTAGCCTTCAATGTCAATATTTCTAGGATAAACGATCATCGCCTGGAATTTGTCAGGATTTGCGAGTAGAAAGTTATCACGATACCAAGACGAGGCAAGTTGATCTTCCTGCTCTAAGGCTTCCCTTACAGCTGTAAAATTAGTTCCTGAGGTGTACAACTGGTGGTCGTCCACATAGATCGAAAGTTTAGCGGTAGTTATGGAGCAGGGCAGGTCATTCTGAAATACGTTCCAGAGCAGAGGGTTGAACAATTTGGCGGTTGTTAAAGAATCATCGCGTGAGGTCCAACGCTGAGGACTCAAAACCGTATGCTTCAAGCTTTGTTCGTGTCGGCGAGTGGCTGAGAGAGTCAAACGCTTTACTCATATGAGTCGATAGAATACATACTAGCTCTTTTCTGTCTATTGCTAGCTTCCAGTCCTCATTCAGACGTAGTAGAGTGGTCTCACAGCTGTGTCCCTTTCTGTAAGCAGTGCTTAGGCTAGAAAAGATGTGGTCGAGTTTCACAGTCACTTGTTTACAGAGCAGTTGCTCAAACACTTTGTCGATGGTTAAGAGGGACGTTATCGGTCTGTACTTCTTGACCTCTTGTCTTAAAGTATTGTTTAGTGGACCAGCTTCTTTACTTTTCTAGTCGCTTTGATCTCTATTGCGTAAAGTGTGTATGACTAAAAGTGCTTTGAAAATATAAACAGTAATGTAAGTAAGCGATATATCTGTGAGCGAAAATGCTGTGAACAGCATGCTACTCAGTGCTTTTGCAAAGAATTATTTTCTCACCTGGCAATAAGCATTGTTCATTTTATCCGAAGGTGGGTTCGTATTTGGAAAACTTATGACACCATGTTCAGTGAAAAGAGGCTTGTGCAGTTTGGAGAAGGCAAACCAGTTCTGTGAAAAGAGGTAAAAACAAAAGTGATGCCACCCATCTTGTGACAGAATCGTGTTACACCAACAAAAAAATTAAATAAACTCATCATTTTTAGGCCCCTTTGAATCTAAGTATTTTGAACTCTATGAAGTTGTGACCTAACAAAGAGCGCAAAGAGTCAAGAAAAAGATGCAAATCCACATTTTTTAAGACATCAGGTGAATCACGTAAGAGCATGAAGGGAGACATAGGGACAAGTAAGACCAATTTGTTTGCTATTTAAAATTCACCGCCCGTAATGCTATTCAATTCATTTCTTCTTCTTATTATTATTATTATTATTATTATTATTATTATTATTATTATTACTATTATTATTATTATTATTATTATCATTATTATTCATTAGTATCATTATTATTATTATCATTATTCATTAGTATTATTATTGTTATTATTATTATTATTATTATTTCCGTTTCTTTTTATGTTTTTCTTTCTGCATTTCCTTTCGTTTGACTGATCATCACTCGCGATCGCCCGGACAATCTTTAATTAGCAATGCTTTTTCCTCTTAACGCTGTTATTTTTAGCAAGACCAGGCGAGCATTCCTCACAAATTTCGTGGACAGTCGGGTTCCAGTTTTTTAAAATCTGACTAAGAGCGTACCACAGTGATATCTTGGTGTCTACCGTCAAAGTTTTGCATTTCACGAAGACAGACTTTAACCGAGTCCTTTGTTATGTCTTCAATCCAAATGAGAGCAGCATCATACTCTTTACCAGTCCTCAGGTGCTCTGACGTCACAAGGACTATTGGCGCCTCGACAAACTTGCCCTGAAGAAAAAAGCAATAACAGCAATCGAAACAGCTTTTTTTTTTTAAGGTGGCCCGATCCTATTTATATGCGTGTTGGTTATGTTTTTGATTTGCGTTTTTCAGAATAAAAGATTCAACCGATTTCTAAGATTTTTGGCATCCCTAATAAATAATAATGGAACTTTAATAAAATGTTATTTATTTTCTTGTAAGTATAAAAATCTTTGAGATATCACCATATATTTAAAACCGCATTTTTCGGAAAAATGTAAATAACTTCGAAATCCCACGACAGATTTTTCCCTAACTTCAGCAAATAAGCCTCAGAGTTCTCTAGTTTTACTGCAAGTTTGAAGGCAATCGTGACCGTAGAGCTCGCTGCACAAAATGCTGGTCAAATTTAACCTTAAAATGCTACGCTAACGCATAGTTCTTAAAAAGGCAAAATATAGCGTCTACGAAAAACGGTCCAGAGTTTTTAACGTCGCAGGTTCCCCTTTTGAAGAGAAATAAGGCCACCAACTCCAATACTTCTAACCATCCATTTTTTCAGCTGCAATGAAAACCCTTGTATTTGATAATTTATTCAAGCAGGTTTTTAGATTTGCCATTACATTCGCACGGGAAGTTTACCACTTGGGAATAAAGATGAAGACAAATATGACAATCGTCTTATTCTTCTCATTATCCCCAACAGCAAACTGCCCGTGCGAATGTGTTGGTAAGTCTTAAGAGCGTGAATAAATTATCAAATACAAGGGTTTTCAGTGCAGCTGAAAAATGGATGGTTAGAAGTACTGGAGTTGGTGGCCTTATTTCTCCTCAAAACGGGAACCTGCGACGCTAAAAAACTCTTGAGAGTTTTTTGTAGATACTATATTTTGCTTTGTTAAGATTTGTTTCCAAAAGAGAGCGACAAATACAACGTAAGTTTTATGAATAGAAGTTCCTTAATATTACCGCGCACTCAGCTTAAAATTGTTTTTTTTTTAAAGTGCTAACTGTATTCGCTGTAAGTGTCTGATTACTCTGTTTCTTGCAATAAAGCTTTAGGCAGGAATATCCTTTCAGATAGGAGATAGTCTGTCGGCAGTCTTCCTCTATTTGTGCGTCAACTTTCACAGATGTGTTAGAGTAGCATTTTAAGGTTAAATTTGACCAGCATTTTGTGCAGCGAGTTCTACCGTCACGGTTGCCTTCAAACTTGCAGATGTAAAACTAGAGAACTCTGAGGCTTATTTGCTGAAGTTAGGGAAAAATCTGTCGTGGGATTTCGAAGTTATTTACATTTTTCTTAAAAATGAGGTTTTAAATATATGGTGATATCTCAAAGATTTTTATACCTACAAGAAAATAAAAACCATTTTCTTAAAGTGCCATTATTATTCATTAAGGATGCCAAAAATCTTAGAAATCGGTTGAATCTTTCATTCTAAAAAGAGCAAATCAAAAACATAACCAACACGCATATAAATAGGATCGGGCCACCTTAAATATTGCTGCAAAATTACTTGAAACTAACCACTAAGTAAGTTCCCATTCTTACTTTTTACCTAAGGTTGTTTTGTTAACTTAGTCGCTAAGTCGGTCACAACTTTTTAGAGGATCTAGCAATCATCTCACCAGTTACCTCGTTATGATCGATTACTTTTCGTTAACTTTGTGTCTCATTCTTCTAGTTCAAGGAAAGTTTTAATATCTTCTTTAACTTAACATGTGAATTTTTGTTTTTCCACATTCAGTTAATTCAAATAGATAAACAAATATTTTGTATTTTTTTTTTTTGGTTTTGTTTTTGTTGTTGTTGTTGTTGATGTTATAAGCTGCTTCCTTGTATCAGGTTAGCGCTTCATTTTCTTGAAATGGATGTTAAGGAGGTCTCTCCTTCACAGTTTCGCTCTTGATGTTTTTCTTCTTTTGGTACGCAGACAAGTCGTGATTAAATCTGTCAGGTTTTGGCTAAGGGTCACAAGACTCAATTTTCCAATTATTTAGCATTTATTTGTTTTGTTTTTTTGCTGTTTTTGGTGTTGTTGTTGTTGTTTTGTTTTGTTTTGTTTTTTTTTCAAGACATGAGTTAAAGATGTAACAATTTAATATGTACATTCCCATCTCACCGTAGGAAGGGTTATATCTGCGCAGTTGGTACCAGACCACCATTTCTGCAACTCAACCGTTCCCGTCAATCCTTCGGGTGGTGCTCCTTGATAAGCCACCCAATCAATGGTGGCAAATGGATTCGCGCCTTCTTCTTTCCTTCCGGTTTGCATGACACAGACGGTGAAGTTTTTTGTGTTGATACTTTCTGTCCATGAAGTAACAGCGTCGTGGACTGTCACAGAGTCATTCAGCTTCATGTGATTGACTGTTATTTGAACATGAACTTGTTTATCCGGATAAAACCGGTATGGAGGAAATGTGACTGTCTGACAGTTTGAATCTGACCATTTTGGAACCTGTAGCAGATCTACACGGCCCCGAACAATTGGAAAACCTGTTTTGTAATAAATTAAGTACTTTATAAGGAAGCATCACTGTGCTCTTTAAGCATTATCGCTTAGGTAGCTTCCCTAGCTTGCGTTGTAGTGCAACTCTAAGTGGTGAAGGGTGGTGATAAAAAAAGCGTGGAAATGGAACTAAAACTAGGCTGTAACTTGCAATGTCGGCTACCTTTCAACAACGAAATGTATAGTGGCTGCTTATTATTGCATGCTGGTTTCAGTGCCCAAGATAAACATATGTCAGTATATTGGGAGCGCGCGCCACTGCGGGAAATATTTGATTTTCAGCAAATTCACTCAGTGCTAATAAGGTGCAAAAAAAGTGCAAAAGAGGATGAAATCAAGGGCAAAGATAGTAAATACTGCATTTGCCCTCAATTATGCAACTCCATGTAAACTGGTATGTAAATGCGATATTTACTACCTTTGTCTTTGATTTCCTCCTCTTTTGCACTTTTTTGCACCATATTTGCCCTGAGCAAATTTGTGTAATGTAATTTTACGCGATAAAAACTAAATTGCCAGACAAAAGAGAATAAAAGATCTTACACAGACCAAACATCGGCTATAGTCTGGGCTGCTATATGTTTGTTTGCCAAAGCAGAGAAACGAAGTAACTTGTTACAGCTGCCTATTGTTGCTTAGCCTGAGTGAGGAGCTAAAAGCGAGCTTAAAAGTAACGAAAAGTTATACACATCAGAGCTTGAAGCAAATTCAATTTTGATCCAACACCTATAATTCTAAGCAATCGAGAGCTTAACTCCCAGACTATTTTATGTGGCATACTGTACAGCCAAAAAAAATCATTGAAATTATTTTTCGTTATACCTTCACAGCTTCCAGGGTGATAAACCAGATTATTTTCAAGTCCTCTGCAATAGCTTAACTTATGCCAGCATCGGTTGTCGTAAGTTGTTCCGTTTGCAGTGCACACTGGGTCTTCATATGAAGGGCATTGGTCATCGCACTCACACCGAGCGTCATGCGCACTGTAGGTCCTGCAGACTCCAAACCGTGGGCAATGCACATTAAGGCAAGGGTTAAGGTCTGTACCAAGAAAAAAAAACATAATATTGAGTTGTTATCCATTTGGAAAAAAGAATAATAAATGTCTAATATATTTTTCATATTTCAATTAAAACTAAGTTACTGTTCAGTAGTAGTAACATGTTTGCTTGTAGGTACCTTAACTAATGTTTTTTTTTTTTTTCATCCTTAGTAGACCTCATTAACGATACCCGCCATCTCTGCACGCGCTTAAGGACTGATGGAATAAATTAAAGCAATGTTACGTGGTGTCTTAGGGGGCAAGCAAGAGATAAAATCAGTAAATACAAGAATTCAGTCGAGTTTGTTTTATCTACACAATAGAAAATTAAGACGTTTTGACCTTAGAAACGAAAATTGCAAAATATGGGTGGAAGTGATTTTGAATACAGTACGCGACAGTAGAAATCTTCACAGCAAGTAATTGTGATGTAAAACTTGTCAAAGTTTACATTTTGCATTTTGCATGACTAAAATCGTCGTCTTATTTTTGAAGGAATAAACAAACCAGACCGCGATTACTCGATTACTAGTATTGGCAATTTTATTACTTGTGTGCCCTCTAATTGCTCTTATCCCATCAATGATCCATCTTAAAGTTCGTGCAAAGATAGAGTGTAACATGAATAAGGTATATCAGTTTTTGTACTCCAGTGTTTCTTGAATTATATCATGAAATGTATTCCTACATATAAGAACTTCTAAAAGATATCAATAAAAATAATAGTAATAATGATAATAAAAATAACAATAGTTCTTACTAGAAATAGTGATCATTACAATAAGAAAATTATTAACAACCTCCAGTAACAGCGTAGCTGACAATCAAGGGATCATGACTCGATCCTAATCCACTGAGGTCTTTAACGCAGACCTTCATAGATTCTAATCCAACTTCCTACAGCAAAATGTGATAGCACTCATCAGTTACTAGAAAATCCATAATTTCTTCTTGATTTCTACGACGATACCTTTAAGTCATGAAATTCATGGATCAGATCCAAATCATTGTTTTCTTATGGCTTTTTCACAGCTTTCACAGTCCTTTTACAAATTTATTAGAATAAACGGATTTCTTCTCTCCCCTGATTGAACAAGGGATATGGACTTTTGGGTCTCAAAGGTGTCGTGAGAGTTCAAGCAAACAATAGAATAGAATAATGTAGCAAAGCACTGAAAAAATCCCTGTTTATTATCATTAACCTCAAGTGACCATCAAGAAAATAACCCAGTGAGGAAAACCCCGTTTCATGACGCAATTACTGGCTTTTCTGTGAAAAGACGTCTGAGGAACGAGCGCAGAAATTGCGTACTGATGATGTGTCACTACCCAGATCTGGGCATGCAGTGCTTTTGATTGGTTAAATAGAATTTATTTTGCAGCATTACCAATCAGAAGCACTATCTTGATCTGGGAATTACACGTCATCAGTATGGAATTTCTGCGCTCTTCCACAGACGTCTTTTCACGGGGAAGCCAGTAACTACGTCGTGAAACGGGGTTTTCGGGGTTTTCCTCATTTTGTGGGAAAACTAGTGGTGGCGTGGCGCGAAATGTCGGGCGGGCTGTTTTCTTAGATTAGAATAAAAAGGCAAACTTACCTCTAGTCAGGCTGATATTATATTATTTTCTGGAGGACGACTTCCCTTGACCTTAAGATTATACTCATGATTTACGGAAAGAATCACAATTGGCGATTTGTAAAAGGTCGTATTGAAAGGCACTTCCTGTAAATAGGTAAAAAAAAAGTCATGTAAGTTAGTAAATGGATCTGAACGTGCTCACTTCTCCCTCTATTTTTGCCCATCTCCTGTAAAGTCCCCACTTCTAATATTCGCCCACTGTCTTCAACGCGAAATTGAAGAGATTCGAAATATAAAATTCTCGCAAAGTCACGAAATTTAAGAATCGTGAAATATGCGCACATCAAAATCGCGAGATAAACATGTCGCGCTCATCTGGGAATTGCCATTTTGGATACAATGTCGATTACCATAGCCTGGTAAGCTTGGGTTTACTGTATTTTAAGTTTTCTTTAGTGTGAACTTAACCACTAAAAAATCAGTGTTCTTTGGCTTGTGCTAAATGTTCTTGTTAGAACTAAAGTTTTCACCTGACAGAAGCCGTAGTTGTTTTTGGCCGATGGATTTCCACTGTTTGGAAAGATTTCTTCCCCAGTTATTGTGAAATTAAGTTGACTCCCATTTCCAGTGAATGCAAACCAGTCCTGCGGACAAGAAAATAATGTTTAATTTGCCACCCTTTTCTTTACAAGACGAGTTGCCTCAGGTTTCGAACCACCGGTTTCCTTTAGCAAGAAATGACTGCATGAGACACGTGAGACACGACACTGACCTTAATTGCTTCAAAAACGTTTTGGGTAATTGGGTTTCCGGGCGGCCGAAGTGTGGCAAAGTCAAGTTTGTTTGTCTGTCTGTTTGTTTGTTTTCATCAATACTACAGTTTACTCGGACATTTTTCTTCACTTACCACAACTGCATCTTGGTGTTTTCCATCAAAGGGCAAGAATTCCCTTAAGCACACTTCATATCCTCCAGAGTTGACGTTTTCTAACCATAAGTACATAGCGTCATTTGGCTTTGTGCTGCGAGTGTACTTAACAGAGACAAATACACGAGGCTCGGAAGCAAAGCTCTGCAAAAAAATGTTAGATGAAAAATATATGAAAAACTATTGACTGAAAAATAAACAAGCTTCTCGAAAGATACATCAGCATGAACGTATCCAAGAAGTAGTCATCAGAGGCACTTAAATGAAATTAAGGATATATAAAAGGCTAAAAGGAGCAGATTAACTAAATCTACTTGTCTATTCCCATTAACTAAATTTCTACCCCTTTTTCACCTCTTTCTACGAAGTGTTGAAAAGGTTGGTGAATGCATCTTATTTGGCCCATTACTTAATAAATAAAGTTACATACAACAATGTTCCTTTTCGGCTAACTTTGTTAAGTTTAATGCTACAAATTTAATATCATTAAAAAATAGACTTCTATTTTCCAAATTACCTTTAACACATCAATACATTCAAAACGGTCATGACAAGCATTATTAAATCACTACCTCCAAAGTAAAACGTGAAAATGTCTTAATATCTAAAAGCGATGGAAAGAAAAGTTTGAAACTAAGCCCGAGAGAAAGCTTAAAAAGACTTTAATGTACTTTGCTATCTCCGTTTTACACCTTTATAACAAACTTAAATACTTGTTATCAATTATTGTTGTCTAACCTGAGAAAAGGCCACCTTCTCACACTTTGTTTCTGTTGTCCATGTTCCGCTAAAAGTAACGCTTCCATGCGTTAACATAGGTTTGTCCTGGAATGCTACCCAGTTGATAATTCCAGTGTCATTTGTAGAACCTGTTGCACGTGAGCATATCTGAAATCCAGCTGTACTTATGGACTCTGCCCACACGGCGGAAGGTGAATGAACTGCATCTGATGACTGATCTTGGTGGCTTAATGACACAAAGACTCGAACCTGAAATGCGTTAGGTAAAGATAAGCATCAATGAAAATTTGCAGGCAACAATTCAACCCTAGACTACGAGAAGTCTCTTTTTTTTCTTAATCCGTCGAGCAAAACAGGCGAGAAACGCAACTGACCACGCGCGTGACTGAAAGGGCGAGACTGCAATCCTCGTTTCTCGCGCGCGTCTGGCGGCTTTGACGCTCGTGTGTGCGTGCACTCCTCTCACTAAATTTGAAAAGAAAAAGAGTCTAAGTCCACTCCAAATCGACCGCATCCCGCCCACCCCCATTCCCTACCCCATTCTAAGGGTTAAAGGTCCTCTAGCCTATTTTTATTGTCAGAATTCTCTGGCTTTTTTGGTTGCGTATTGTTTTGTTTTCTCTGAAAACACACGCATCCTAGGGATTAGGGAGCACTTGAACAAACCTATGCGCACTTAACTGTCTGAGGTCATAACGTTACAAAGGTCTCATTTTTTTTAATTGGCAGATCAAAATTTGTTGAAAACATTAGTTTCTAAAGAAGCTTCTTGTGGTTTGCTAGCAAAAGAAAGTTGCCGCCATCCCTTAAGATTAGACTACTATATTTCCTCCAAAAATAGCCTTTCCTCAATTAATCGCCTCCTCAAATAACCGCTCCCTACCCCCACCCCTCTTGCTATCTTCTCTTTCTTTCATCCTCTCCCCGCCAAGTTAAAAATTGGCACGTTGGATAACAAACAAAGCTGAAGTGGAATCTCATCCAGCAAAACTGATCAGTGACGATTCAAGCTCTAACGCAAAGGATATTAACATTGAAAAATAACCAAGGAACAGGATTGCTCCTGCTAATGCAAGGAACCATATTTGGAAAACTTATAAAACCCATGCTTAGTATATTTTATGTGTTTATTTTTCTATTATTATTTAATAGATAATAAAACAAAATATTTGGGGAACGACTTCTAGTGAGCAATATTTGAAATAATCGCCTCCCTCGAATAGTCGCTCGCGGCTACTATTGGGGGAAATACGGTAATTTTTAATTCCTTAGGTTTTACTCACTGTTCCAGATCCACTAAACGTGTGTGGAAATACCACGTTAGTGCAGCGGGGCAGTGTACAATGTTGTGGAACCTTACATCCGCTGTTGCAATTCCATCCTCGACGTGTCTCTGATGCGTTTAGTTTGCCTACCTGATAGGAAATGCCTGTAAAATAGAAAAAAAATGTCTCAATGTAGTGTAGGTATGGGATGGAACGAGACGGAGTGTTGCTTCAAAAGAAATGAACAAAGAGAGGCTAGAGGTGTGTCTGTGTTTATTTGAAAGGCGAGGAGTCAAACTTTCGTGTGTTATTAAAATGTGAAGATAGGAAATTAATTCTTCTTCATTTAGTGAAGTTCAGTTTGAAAGAAGTATCAGCAAAAGCTGTTCTTTTGCAAGAATATTATGAACTTTCTTTTCATCTAAATAGCGCTGCAAAAATAACTTGGCCTACGGTTCATAACTCTAGGAGGCAATAAGTGTCCTGTGGTGTTGTAGGGAACCGGAATGTGAGCTTAAAAACATAGCCTAGCGTTTTTTCACTTTACACTTCCAGGCCAGGCGTAAAATATTTGCCTTGTAGTTATATGAAGAATATTCACGAAGAATAATTCTATATATACAGATATTTTTAATTTCAATTACTCAACATGGTTTTCTGAAATTGTACTAAACAACTTGGCGAATGGCATATCAGTTCGATACAAGCGCATTCTCGTGTTGGAGGTAAATATCTTTTTGCAGATTTTAATATTGAGTCCGAGTTTGTCTAACCTCGTTTTTTTTTTTTCGCTCATGTTCAGTTACTCCACTTGTTGAAAGCAAATCTATATAACTGTCTAGATTAATGAACTGATTACCGTTTTGCTACGTGCGCACACACAATGTGTCGAGTAAGCTCGGTTCCTTGCACCAAAAGGGTAACCCGCAATGACAGTTATCTCTGATTGGATTAAAACAGAGCTGCACGAATTAGGAATCTGAACATCGGTAGAAGTGCGGGAATGACTGATTCGGAAATAGGAAAATCAAAGAATAAAAACTCGTTTAAGGTTTCTGTAAAGGAGGGTTGATGAACCGCCAGATATTACTGTGGCCTTCGAAAGTTTGAAATGGATTAAAACTTTCGCGTTGCATCAGAATGTGGGTGTGGAGTGTAAAGGGCAGGTTTAATTTGATTTCAAAGATCTCACCCCACTGGCAAAATCTAGATCTGAAATCTTCAAACTGTTGGTCTTCTGATCGAGGATATGAAACATCGTATCAAGAGTAGATCACCTGTCTGTGTTTACAATTTTGTTTCGTTTTCCTTCAATCCAAGTGGTAGCCCGCTGACTGAACAGACTGTACTATATTTTGAAGAACAGAGTTGCGACAAACAAATTAATCCATCGGAAACTTTGTAATATAATCATTTTCTCGAGATCGTGAGATGTATAGAAACTGCCACATCAAATGAGCTGGAAAAATGCATCGATAAGTGACTTTGACCTTAGTACTCTAGTCGCGAGCTCAAGCACTGAGTTAGTCACTTAAACGAGAGGGAGGGGCTTGTTATGTTCCCCAAACTTGCATTTGTAAATAGAACACTACGAAATTCAAAAATATAAGAGAAACTATCAGACCTTCTAGATTTATATGAGGTCTAAATACCAGTATATGCATTTTCCTTAAAGAATAATTAACAAAATAGAAAGTCTCCGACCGAGATGAATTAATTTTCAGGAGATGAAATTGTAAGAATTTTTAACTATGTTAAAAGAAAAAAAGTAATATTTGCCTTTTGTTAGGTATAAGAAAGTACAAATACAGATCGCAACGGCCTATGATGAAAAGAAGAGAGGCATACCTTTTACAGTTAGAGGGAGAATCCCCAGATTTAGGAGAAAGACAAAAAGGGCAAATTTTCTGATGTCCATCTGGCTGCTGAACCAAGATTTAAATGACCTGTCGACATCTGGATGGGTTGTTTTATAGCGGTACAAACGTTTCCAAATGTTTGACAAATCAGCCATGTATACTAAATCCTCTCAAAAAGTAAAAACAAGCTGATTGGGTACTGAAAGTGCAATATGATCCAAATTTGAAATTGTTTCATTTACAGTTAATGTTTGAGCCCAGGAGTCATTTCAAACGTAGGTGGAATGTGATCGTCTGGGTGGGTGTTGTCCTGAATAGGGTCACTGTTGAGACATTAAACAGACGTTTCAACAACATTTGTGGTAGTCATCTTCAAAAACAACATTTTCTTTGGCTTTTAACGGTATTGTAACTTTAAGTAGGCGTGTGCTTAATCATATGTTTTGCTTCAAAGGAGCGAATTTAATGCCTTGCATATTAACAAGAAGATAAAAAGGACTCATGAACATTGACTTCTGCCAAGTATTTCATCACTACATTCAGATTAATGAAAACTGGCTGTCTTATGGAGCTGGGCACACTGTTCGAATTACACTGTCACCTTGCCTTTTTATTGATTTTATATAATATGTAAATTTAATAGAGGCTTTGATAGAGGCACGCTTTCAGGAACTCAGTAAAAGGAGTGCCGCTGTGGTCCCAAGAGTACAGTGCAAGACGGCTCTGTCTGAAAATAGTTGATCAAAATATTTTGAGCGCAACTCTTTCTAAAGCACCTTTAAAATATTCCTATAATTAACAGTAATTATAGATATTTGTAAGAGCAACGATAATCTAAAGTCTGTGGCCAAATGCTAGTTGCTTACCCTAGTTGGGGCAGCTTAGACGGTCAAACATGAGATATGACCCTCTTGGCAAAGGAAAGCTGATTCTATTCTTTTTATTTGCGTGCAGTATTCCACGTACTGAGTTTAAAAAGGCTTTATCCCCACCCACAAATGCATTACGTTTGCTGAAAGGACGAAAACCAGTACATGGATCCTGGAAACTGCCCTCAGCTCTTTTTCATTCAGTGCTTGCATACGCACGTTGTTTCGTGGTTTAACTTGTTAAACGGTTCAGTGATGATAATTCTTTAGAAAACTGTCACTTCTTGGCGAAAGGCAATTAAATGTTACGGGTTGTTTTTGCAATGGCCCGTGGCAAGTGTGGATTATGTCTAGTAAGCGTCCGCTTGCCGTATGCAATCCATTTAATAGAACATTCAGGAAGTATTCTTTCTGCGGCTTTGAAACAGTCAGTAAAGGGTAAGCTGATAGTGTACTTTCAGAAAAGTGCATCTGATTTTCGGACGTTATAGAAGGAGATCTAAAACATTCATTAAGTAGAGGTAGCTTGAATTAGCTTTTTCTTTAAAGCCTTCCGCTTGTGGTTCTTAGAGGGATATGTCACTTTTGCTTGCAGTCTGTCAGGTTAAGCCAATGTACACCACTGCAACCTTTTTCGAAACCACGTGCACTTTAAAAGTAGAAAGGATTAATTAGAATTAACCCCTGATCCTTCTTTCAAAGGTATTCTACTTTGAACTTCCGCATATCAAATAAGTAAACTGCAAGCATTGCAGTCAAACTAAACAAAATAGGCGATAACGTCTTCTCAGTCAAAGTTAAAACTTTGCGAGTCGGGATATTCCGCGACATTAGTTCTCCCTGAAGTCCATTAAGTTTTAAGAGAGTTTAAGCATATCACGTTTACATCAAACGGGCAACGCGAATTTGTACCACGTGACCAATTCCACTTTACTTGTCGTTTACTGTTCATTAATTTTACACACTTGTTAGTAGTTTCAAGGAATTTTCTATCCAGTAGATTAGAATTGTTTTGAGCTGTCTTTATCTGCTCATTTTCTGTTTTGAGAAATTTTCAACTGCCGTCCTCCTGTCACTTTCGACTTTTCTCCCACACGAAGTTAGAAGAATCTAGCCGCACCGACAAATTTTCCTTGCGAAATCAGAGAGCGCAATAAACAAACCCACTCACAAAATCCGGATTGAAGACGAATGTTCTCTCATTGAGTGCAAGCCAAAATAAGAAGCACAGAAGTTAATCTCTTTTTTAATCTTTATTCGCCGTGTTGAATGGAACAGTGACAGCAGTTTTTATTCCGCTTGTTGATATTTTTATTCACTGTTGGAACACATGATAAATCAATGGCTATAATCAAGGTCATGTGTTTCATTTTTCCTCATTACAAGTCATAACCTGTGTTTCTGTCCTTACAAAATATGAGCTTGTTTGAAATGCCTATAAAATTATCATAATGTCCATCAATTACGTAACATCTCTAATGAAGCTCCTATTAAATAATGACAACAATTTTAACTTAGATAGTCTAGTATCATAATCATCATCAGTCTTAGTAATCCATCTGGTGGCTCTTCGCTGTACAGCCTCCAATTTATCAATGTTACGTTTAGTATGAGGCGTCCAAGTTTCCCATGAATATACTAATAAAGGTCTCACAAGACTACAGTAAAGTGTTTGCATAGTATTAATGTCCTTTAAGTCCCTGCAAGTCCTTTTAACCAACACTAAAACTCCATTAGCCTTAGCAGTTATTTTATCAACATGTAGGCTCTATGAGAGATCACCAGCAGTAAACAATCCTAAATCTTCACATAAACAGTTTCCAAAGGTTGACCTTCGATATTATACTTTCTTCATGTCGTCACATTTGCTTGCAGTTTGTGTGAGGTGCAAGCCAATGTACACAACCGCAACCTTTTAGAAACCACTTAACATTAGAAGGACTTAATCCGCTAAGAGTAGCCTGCGTGGGAGCTTTAAAAGGGGAAGGAGAACGCGGGAATTGGGCGCGTGAGAGCGTGAGGAGCGCGCGAGGAGGGAGAAAAAGGGAAAAGAGGGGGAAAGGTTCCCGTTTTCAACATTCCCGCGCGCTTCAGAATTCCTGCTTCTCCTTCCCTTTTAACGCCTGCTACGTGGGCTACCCCCATTAGTGAAACCCTGCATTCCAACTTCCGCATGTCAAGTGAATAAACCGCACGCTGTCAGGCTTTAAATTAACGTAAACATCATCTTCTCACAGCTAAGACCTAGCTTAATTGCATACCTTAGAAATCCAGTTTCAGACTTTTCAATCCAACATGTACACGATATTCGGAGAATCTAGCCACACATGTAGTAAAAAAGTA
Source organism: Porites lutea (assembly GCF_958299795.1). Classification (NCBI taxonomy): domain Eukaryota; kingdom Metazoa; phylum Cnidaria; class Anthozoa; order Scleractinia; family Poritidae; genus Porites; species Porites lutea. Next base: position 53,983,456 of record NC_133201.1, on the reverse strand, counting down.
AAAACTCACAAGTAAATCATTTTATTAACCACTTGACGGTTTTTATTTCCTCTTGTTGACATCTTAATTAAAACCAGTTTTTGAATAAATAGTAAATTATGGCTTCCAATACTGCTTGCCTTCTAATAGCGTAAGATTTCTTCACTAAAAACGATAAATTATTTTACGGCGCCTAGTATGCATAGAAAAGTTACCTATCAAATATTAAATATTTTTTTTTATTCCCGGTTAGACCAGGTTTGACAAGATATTTGCATTCTACACCTTTTTTGACCAAGGTACATCTTAATACCGCTTAATCGACGATTAAGCAGTCTTTAGACTGCAAGCATCACGCTCCCAAGAATTAGCAGGGAAGACCTAAAAATTAGAAAACTAACTAAAACAGTTGTTTTTCACATTTAAAGGGTCCTGTTGATCCTTTATTTTAGGTCATATTTTGTATGCAAGTTTCATGCGTGACTAGAGAAAATAGTTGACTGATCACAAAACAGCTAAAGCTCTCTTATGCTAGCGCTGTTTTCAGGTCTCCGAAGTGTCTAACACTTATTAAATGGAAAACTAAATATGAAGTCCCATCACAATAAAGTTAACCTGTTAGAGCGCAAAACAAGAGTGAAGAGATGGCCGGCTTACGTTATTTAGGAGGGCTGAATTTATCTTTTCGAGCAACGTTTTTTTCTAAGGGTGGTTGATTAGTATCTCAATACATTTACTTCCTTGTAAGGAGATACGCCGAAACACTCAAAAGGCATTTTCTCTTTATCTGATAAATGCTTTATACCTATCCAGACCTTTAAGGTTATTTAATTATCGAATGTGAGGTATAAGCTGCTAGTCGAGACAATAAGTCTGGTCATATTTAAAAATGCATACCAAATGTACATTCTCCTAGCTGCTCATAAAATAACATATTATCGTTCACGTATAGAAGCTTCCCCTACCCAAGTTCAAAACTGCTTCAACAGTACAAAAAAACAACAACAACAGCAACAAAACATAACTTTTGATGCTAGTAGGAGCTTCAGGCACCAGTAAACTGTTTCTAAGAGGAAACTTTTGGGCGCGCACTGACTGTTTGTTTAAGACTGATGTCCGTCTTATAAACTGTCAAATTAGGGGATCACAGAAAGGAAAGGACTAAATCTAGATGCCCGTTTTACCGGGATACCCGTCTTATACAAAAATTCCGTTCAAAAAGAGTACAATGTACCAGAGACAAAAGAAAGGCCACCTGAATTTAGAAAAGACTTTCCATGGTAACAAGAAAATCATCTCTGGTAACATGAGGACTCCACCCGGCGATCAAAGCCTCCTTTTGTCCTCTTCTTGATCGAGCGGGAAAAAAGGAGGCTCTGCTTTAAACGCGTCAAACCTTTTAGGTCGCCGCAGCCCTTCGTATTTTACTGCCTTACAAGATATCGATAATCTTGAAACTTAACGGTAATACCTGAATAGACAGTTAATCTAGAGAATCTGAAATTTGTAAGAAAATCCATCGAGCGGTTTAAAAATTATTCCCTTATTTGTTTAAGAAGGCCAAAATGTTTACAAAAGAGAGCGCCTCAGAACATACTAATGAAGTCCTTCTTTGTACATCGGCCGAAGCTATCTCCATGATCTTTCAGGCACGTTTTCAAAGACAATTAAAATTTCTTTAATTTTAAAAGCGCTTCGTTTTCTACAGATAACAGCCGAACATGAACTATTAAACTGTTCATGATACGGCCACTAAAATTACGAAGAATGATACGATATACTCAACATTTCCAACATCTTAGTCTAACTTGATTGACACAATGAAGTAATTTGACGTCACTATGATACGGTCAGTTTCCTTTGTCCCTGGGGAAGGCCCCTACATTTCCTTTACATTCATACACACTGAAATGAGGTCCTGTTAGGGCAGGAGCACAGCTAGTTAGGGTAAATTCTGACAAGCGCCATGGCCTTGGAACAGCGATATTGAACGGAAATGGCGACAAACGACACAAAGATGATGGGTTGAAACTGTGACAGCGATATGGCTTCCTCCTCAATACGTAAAAGAACTGCTGGTTTTGAAATTCATACTAGGGACGTACGTAACCCTCCTGAAGCCCTAATTGGGCCTCTTAAATGTAATGTAGACACTCGTTAATGCAGACAACAGACACATGATTCTTGCCCATTAACCAAGAAATTCTCGTAGAAAGCCAACCTCACTAATGCGTGCACTTCACTCTCATTTACGTACAGTAAAAAGGCTTTCCTTTTTCAATATACCGTAAAGTTCCGAAAATAAGCCCCTCCATGTATAAGCCCCTCCAAATATAAGCCCCCCAAACTCGTAGCGCAAGAAACCCTCCGTTAAATCGCCGCTCCATATATATGCCCCCCAAGGGCTTGTACTTGGAAATTGCCCGCAAATACAAAGTAAAACAAAGCAAAAAAAAAAAAAAAATTTACTTCCAACTATAAGGCTAGCCCAATCGATTTTGAAACGCAAATTTCCCTCAGTAGATAATATAAGCCCCTCCGAATATAAGCCCCTCCAAATATAAGCCCCTCAAAGAGGGCCTTTGAAAAATCTAAACCCCGGGGCTTATTTTCGGAATTTTACGGTATTCTGAGTGTTTTTACGTAATGACGGTTTTTTAAAAGTTAGGAGATGTTCGATTTGACGATGCTAATGTTTCGTGTTATTATTTTGGTATTTTGCTCAAATAATGGGTGTACTATTAAATTAAATAACATTATTGCTTAATACCGACACCTCGTTAATACCGGTTAGAAAATTACCTGCGTCAGACAGTGATAACTACACGAAAAGAGGTTTCATGCTGTTCTATCAGTTTATCTGTAGAACTTTAAAGTAAAAAAATTTCAAAATAAACACCGAAAATGTATTGTCGCGCAAAGAATGGAAATCAAATGTCCCTTTTGATAAAATAGGCACACGGAAATTATGTTTACGAGTTTGTTTGGATTAAAGTGTAAATTATAATTAACGTAATTTTGTCAAATTAATCGAAACTTCTGTATTTTCGTTAAAATCTATATAATTAACGCTTCAGGTAAAATTTGTTTCGTAGTGTTCAGCAGCTAAATAATATCAATGGGATTTGAAAGGAAACCGCGGAGGAAGCAAGATGAGCAGATACCTTCAAAATTCAAAATGCTATACAATTATGTAAGCCTTAACAACACCACTGCGTGAAAATCATTACACTTTGATAAAGACGTTGTCTTTGTAATGTTGAATTTAATGGGCCACTACCCTACAAACGTCTCAATAAGTTTTTTTTTTTTAATTTCTAAAAAGTCATTAGCGGGAAATTACTAAACTCTTGTGACTTTTGTTTTACCTTTTCAAAGTAATCGACGTCATCCATTGCAACATGGTTATTGCAGTGAGATTAACATGATGAATGATCTCTCTTGGAACTTTCTTTGATTACATTGCCCTCTTAACAAGTGAAAAGTTGACATTACGGGTAAGCTTGAGAGACAAGGCAGGTGAAATAAGGTACACTAAGCAAATATTGGCGATTGAGACAAACTGGATAAAAGCAGAGTTTAGGTTTTAATGAAAATGCGTGTTATTGACCACTCCTCCGAAAGCAGATGGCCAAATATTAAATAATAAGACAAGAAATAACAAACGCTCATCACTTCAAGCTCAGTTTGGGAGTCTCTTGATACGCTACAAGTCCTGGTAAGCCTCAAAGCGAAGTGAAAACACTCCTCGGTGCCTCGTGAAGGAAAAAAATTTGAATTATTGGTTGTTGTAGGAGCTTGGAAATGCCAGGCCCTTCCATCAAATCTGTGAACAGTACAAGCGCCTGAAATGTAGGAGATTAACACAAGAAGGCGACTTTGTAAAGGAGACAAAAATAACTGCTTTCGTTTTTCTCAAGTTGTTGTCTATGTTGGGCAAAGCTTTGTTAATCGCCGCCTTGTACAAAAACGCTAATCAAAGAATTAGGACTCCAAATAATTACTTCATCTTGAACATGGCCACCAGTGGCTTATCACGGGAGTCGCAGGCGAGCTGCTTAGCCGATTATCACAGTTTACTGTTCAAATGTCAGTCTTAGTCTCCACTGCAAGTTTGCTTGTGACTGCTTTGGATCGTTTTTTCCTGGTGTTTTATCCACTCAAGAGAATAATAACAATTCGTATCGCCCGGTTTCTGATTGGCGTCATTTGGATTTTTGCGATCGGGTTCACGGTGCTGTTATTCAAAATGACATTTATTATTCTGCTACCCTGTAGTAGTATAAGGGAAAGTTCATTTAATATGACAAGGGGGGGGGGGGGGGGGGGATGAAGATATTGAAACTCGAAGCTTGAAATTTTAGCAGTCCCCCTCGCTAGCGGTTCAATTTTTTAGGAGCCCCCTCCTTGGTAGTCGAAAAATTTCAGAGGCCCCCCCCCCCCCCCCCTCCCCCTCCTCCTTCAATTCCTTTGCTCCCCTGAAAAAAGATCGCTAGACTGTATTAAATATATTTACCGTTATTGTCTTCAATGGTTTATACTATGACAAACTTGAGATACAGTTGTGATACAATTTTCTAAAGCATTTTTGGGATGAACAAGAGTGTAATAATTACTGAGACTACATTTGTTATATCTGTAAACCACGTGATATAGCTGAGTTGCACAGGTCATTAAATTGTTGAGTTGAAAACCATCCGATCTGTATGATGATGTCATGTGTCAGTTTTGAAGTATACAAATTTTCGGAGCCCCCCCTCCTAGCGCAACAATTTTTTCAGAGCCCCCCCTTCGGGTGTCTAAAAATTTTCGGAGCCCCCCCTCAATATCTTCATCCCCCCCCCCCCCCTTGTCATATTAAATGAACTTTCCCTAACTGCCTATCATTGCAACATACTCATCTACGCTGCGATTGGATTCAAACTAAAACACGCCATAGCACCCGGCAACCAACTCCCGTCAAATAAACATCGACGGGTACAGATGAACCGCAAGATATTAGCAATGCTTGTCAGTGTTGTTGCTGTGCTAATCGTTTGTCGTTTTCCGTTGATTTTTGGAACGATGGCTTGTTTCTCTGGCTTAAAAACTGCCTGCTCTTGGAACTTTCTGTTCCTTGGCTGGTTTCTGGTATGTTTTATCAGTGGAATTAATCCTTGGATATATTTCATCTTTAATGAGCAATTCTTTCAGGGTGCGAAATTACTGCTTCAGAAGCTACTTCCGCGTTGTTTTAAAGTCAAAAATGAAGTGGAAATGTTGGAATCGACTGGACGTCAAATCAAAACGCGCACACCACAAACACACGAGAGTAGCCACGCGTGGAGTTCTTGGTACAGTCCAGCGAACAAATAACTCAATAAAAATGTTTTACCTTGACAGCAACATGCACATTTTCCAGTTTCTTGTCTTTGCGTCACTTAGACAGGGCTGAATAACGTACTACTCATGTCCGTGACATCACTTGTCTTACCAAGCGTAGCCCGTGCAGCGAAGCACTTCTTGCGAAGTGAAATTTATGCATCTGAGCGGACCATCTTCGACCATCTGTTAAACTCATATTTGTGAATGCCAACGAAGGAGGAATTTTACGAATACGTTAGAAATGCAACTCATGGAAAGAAATGTTATGTGACCTATTTTCTGGGATTGATAGATTTTCTTACCCCATGATGCCTCGCTGCGCGCGCTTTGCGCGCGTGAGCTCCGCAAAAAGTGATTTAAATGACACATGGGTATCCAACGACCATTTTTGTTTTTAAATTCGTCAAAAGTGTCTGAGATGTTTTTCTCTTTGATTTAGAAGCCTGTTTGGTTAATTTGAAGCTGCCCTTAACACTTTTGATCTGTTCCGATGTCTTAACGGTACTTTGGTCGTCTCGAACGTTTTAGATGGTTATCCTGATGGGTGCGGAAGACTAAGTTTGAGGACATGGAGTAACAGTCCTTTCAAAAGCGACGTCTTGTTATACCGAAATTTTCAGAAGATTTTTTTTTGTAACAATAATCACGATATCTTGGAAATAAAATATGAACTGTCAAAAATCTCTGAAAATCGTAGGAAAGTTAGTAAAAAGAGACTTCGCATATCTTAGGTGAGTTTAACAATTATTCAGAAATTTTTAGCCTTTCTGGAGCTTTCGAGGTAGTATCAATTTGCTCTTTGTAACAGTTATTTTGCAGCATCAAGTCATTATAAGGTGTCCCTGTAATGAGATGTAGTCTAACTTCGTGCCATTGCGCATTTCTTGAAGCCACCTGAGCCGCTAATGACATACAGCAGGCAGTTGACCAAAAATGGTCATACCAGTCGATTGAGGAGCTCACTTTTTACTTAATTTTGTTTTGGCTGATTGCCGCACTACAATTGACTGCCATCAAAAAAATTGTTCAACTTCCTTTTGAAGACGGAAGGCCTTGTACGCAAGTTTTTCCTCTCGTGTCAGGTATTTCGCAAACCAGAACGCTCTCCATTCTTGGTGTAACTTTCCAGGAAGAATGCCGATTTACTACACGTAGGGCATAAGCTAATTAAAGTTAACCGATGTCTTTTTATACTGAGGTCGTTAAGGAAGGAGTCAGAGTTATACTCTGTCAGAATTAGACCATCTGTTTCAAAGGTTTTATCCCTCATTTGACCTTCGTTGAGGGTAAAAGACGGAATGAGTTTGCGGAATGGATTGTGGCATGGCTTGCGGAATGACATAATTATGCGAAATGTAATATATGCAAAATGACTAAAAGAAATAAATTAAACTGAAAAGTGTACCCTTTTTTGGCTTCAATCAATTTGCAAAAGCAGCGACTTTTTTTAACGTTGCGGGCTCGACTACGATGAGAACAAAAAAGCCACAAAGATATGTATTAAATCGAACACTCCTGCTATGAACAGGGACGAGGGGGCCTATCGGCTTTCTCCCATATGGATACAAGTGATCTCCAGAGTGTCTACAGAGTGACTTTGCGCGTTTATCGCAATAATTAACACCTTCAGAAGCCTATTTAAGGCTTCTGACACTTTAAATGTTTTCCAAGTTTTGATAAAGATGGCTGACAGTCATCGAAACTGTCAGCATCATTAAGACGTTAAGACTGGCTATGTTTTGAGAACATTTAAATCGATATAACTTCACTAGCCTGATGAATTTCTTCAAGAATTCTAGAAGTTATTTCCTCCATAATCCTCTTGAACTTCAACGTGCCGCTCTGCCTCGTTGGTTTGAGCCAGCAAAGTGGTTGCCCCTTCAAACAGAGGTACCCAACGAGAATATAGTTCAAAACCACTTAAACATAACATTGTTAAACGTATTTTACTATGCAAACGGTAGATACAGGTATATTTTTATCCCCTACAAATTTTTCATCTGTTCGGATTTCCTAGCTGAAATAAAGACTACTGATCCGAAAATTTTAGGGATCAAAACTTACCTTTTCGAAAATTTCAGAAAAAAAGCTGCCGAAAATTCTACGTGACCTTTTCAAAGTCAAAATCCGTTAAAAATGGGCAATTATACCATTTTTTAGATGTTCGAAAATCCTAGGAGAGGCAGGCAAGCAAGAAATTTTACAAGAAATGTTCCTAAAATTCTAGATCTCAATTAAATCATCTTCCGAACAGATATTTTCCGAAAATTGACCTTGGGTGCCCCTGTTCAAATTTGTGCCAAAAAATCGCCTGCCAAAAAAAAGGCGAGGCAGAGACGCGCGTAATACTATGTTTTTCTGTTTAACATATTTCTTTGTGCTAATAATTATGTCATTCCGCAAGCCATGCCACATGCCATTCCGAAAACTCATTCCGCCTTTTACCCTCACCGTTTGACCTATGGTCTATCGATCTACGGTGCTGTTAATGCAGGTCACTATAATCCTTTAATTAGGATTTGCCCAAATGAAATTTTTTCTTTGCTGGTAGAACTAATTCCATGCTCATAGACTTTCTAAAAATTTTTCGAGTTACATAAGTTTCAGCCGTAGCACCACAGTAGAGGAATATCATCATATTGACCTAGCGCTTGCACCAGTGGTTATCAAATATCAATTCAATAGTCTTTCGTGGTCAAGAAAAACAGGTACAACATAAAACGAAAAGTGCAAAATAATGTAGGCTTAACATTCCAAAATGACTAGACAGCGCGATAAAAAAACGCAAAAGGTGTATATTTTGCAAATCATACGAGGAGAAATGTTTGAAATGAAATAAGAACATTTGGTTATATTGAAGATCAGGTTAATATATAAGGTGGTACAAGTTTTGTACTGTAACTGTTACAGGCCTCAATATTAAATTAACAAATTAAAATGTATTCCTTTTTTTATTGCGTGGTTTATATAAAAAAAATATTATCCTGACTTAATCAGTGTAATATCAGCTGACTATCAAGTTCAAAGCTGAAAACGATGCCACAGTTTTTAGGTTGTCTCGTAAAATGTTTCTACTTCGTCTGGGGTAAACTGATTAGTGCCTGCCAGAAATGTCTTGGTAAAGGTGCTTCCAAGGCTGTACCCACTCGGTGCGCTGTAAGTGTAACCAAGGTTAGCATTGGAATTGCTACTGGATGACGCGTAGTCGGCAATGACAATGTCATGGCCTCCTCCGAATGCAGGTCCACGATCCGAGCAGGCGTATATGGAGTATCCGTAATAAGTTGCACTATATGTTCCTGTCTGAGGCAGTTTCACGGGCGCCCATCCTGGCTTGTTAACCAGCGAGAAAAGGAATGCCTGGGAATCATATCGATACTGGCAACTGGAACCTGTTGGGAAAATAAGAAATAAAAAGGATGATCAATGGACAGACTTTGTTCAAAAATTCGAAATCATACAGACAAGAAAATATACTGATACTGCTAGTTGTAGTTTAACTCCCTTTAAAGTAGCAAAGATACCAGTCTCGTGAAAAGTGTTTACTTTTGAAGGAATAATTATAAAATGGTACTTATCTGAAAAGCTAAAAGCCAGTTAGAGGCACCCCGATACAAGAACTTGAATTTTTCAGTTGTTGTTTACTACTACAGCCGAGTGGAACCTCGACATAATGAACCTCTGTATGACGAATTCCTTGATGTAACTAACCCCTATGGTAAAATATATGGAAAAGAATCTCGATAAAACGAAGCCTGGTTATATAGCAAACGAATCGGTCGGTCTCTTGATCCTATCCTTAAAACTCAATTCTTGAGGGGCCTTGTAAAAATGATTACGATGTAGAACTAAAATGAAAAATAAGGATAAAATTACTTACAAACTACAATATAAACTCTTAAAAGATACCATAAGATTCTAAATGAAAAGGATACAAAATGTATTTAAAAGATATAACATGAATTTACATAAATCACCTTTAAGTAATTGACTACAGCATTTAAAACATAAAATAGTTAAAAAAAGAACATTTAAAATCGTGGTTGTGCCTTGGCATCGACTGGACTCTTACAATAGGTGAGATAAAATCAGGAAAAGTAAGATTTCATGTTATTATTCAGGTTGATATAAGTATACGTAGCTTTGATCAAAATGCTCTCTCAGTTTATTTTTTGTGTAAACTATAACAACAAAAGACTAGCTAGATTACTAAGTGGTAATTTTTCCCCATCTAACTTGCACTTTTTACATACAGTTTTCATTTTAGTTCTAAGAGCCGGAAAGGGAAGCCTTAGGAACTTAAGATCATTTCACGATCGCGTTCTGGTCATTTTTATTGACTTTTTAAACTACAACGGCACTTGAGCGGAATATACTATGCATGGAAAACACTTTAGAGAGGAACAATTCTGGAAAGAAAATACGTCAGCACCGAATTTAATTGTCGGCGAATTCGCTGCACGAATACGACGTAAAACGTCCCAATTTTAGTTTTATGGGGTACGTGCATACAAAAGAACGATTTTCTTTTTTCTAATATTTGGTAGAGATTTTTCTAAATTAAACCCAGAAAAATTCACCTCCATTTGGCCAATTGACCGAAGTGGAATAAGGCCGACAAAGTTTGAAACAGCGTGAATGCGTTTTTTTAGTCCTCTTCGTGGTAAAAACATTTTCTACTTCAAATAATTCCTTAGACAATTTTACATGCTACTATGTCCAGTTTTAGAAAAACTAAACCACTTACCCCATGAGAGGCTTGTGTAGCCTCCAAATATGTATTTCCCGCCGACTCTTATGATTGTTACCGTTGGTCCTTTATTGTCACAACGGCTATGAAAAGTACTGACAGCCCAGCCGTCCACGGACGCACGCCAACAACGCTTCCATCGTGAAGATTTGCTCTGAGCAACTGGTTTGAGCCACGTGCTTAAATGAGTTAAGTAGTTAACATCATTTCCCACAATAGCGGAGTCTGTCAATCCTCCTACGAGATAAAAAAAAGGAAAAAGAAAAGAAAAAGGACAAGGGGCAGTAGTGATGTTGGAGTTACAAGGACACTTGACTTATGTCCTATTGAGACGTAAGAAAACTATCTGGAAATGCAAGACTTGCAAAATAAAATTTAGATAATTTTTACATTAAGTTCGAAATTCTACAAATATTATACATGTCATAAAGTATTCCTACACATTTCTCAGTTTTTGAACATCAGATGAAACTGCCATTCACTTGACATCTGACACATGGTGTTGCCTATTTTTATTTTAATTATGACCTTTTTGTTAGAAAATGAATATACTCATTAAGCTTCCTTGCAAGATTTCAGGTCCATTCCACAAATACATACAAATATCATATTTTTCTTGTTTGTTTTCACGAGACAAAATCTCTAGAATGATCCGTGTTAAGTTAAATTTACTTTCTTTACATTTTAACATTAAAATGCAGATTCTATATCTTTAACAAGTTACATTTTTTTGCGAATCGTGCCTAAAAATTAAAAATGTGAGTCAGAGTCTAACTTGCATAAAGAGCGAATGTGAGTCATGTACTACTGGTGTGGACCATTAGTACCAATTAGCCAGCCGTTGTTGGCACTGGACGAAAAAACGGATTTGCCTAAGTTTGCTAGTTGAGCAAATCTATTGTAAATTTAGGGTACTAATGTTGCTACTTATTTGTTCTTGGTGCAAATTTTGTTCGAAACTGAAAGTTTACTTTTCTGCAAGGGTGGCGTAAATGTGGAGTAAATATCAAGTTTACAGATATTTTGTTTCACTTTTGCTCCCCATAGTAAATTTGGTGTTTAGATTCAAATTTGCCGCCATTTTGTTCACTGTGTAAAAATCGAACGGCAAAAATGAATGTTTGCTTGATATTTTCTGGCATAGCAAAGTTACTGTGTAAATTTATGGTTACTAGAGGCGTAAATTTAAGCAAAATGTGATCAAAGAACTATCTTTACGACCACTTTAACCAACGTTTGCACATTTACCAAACTTCACAGTGTTATTTCACGCAAGTTTTGATTTTCCATTGCCCCGTTTCAATCACCATCATTCTTCTCAAGGTTTATCATATTACTTGCTGCAGCTGGTTATTTCGGGTAAGGCCATCCCCCCTTTTTTTTCGTTTAGCGTCGAATGCGTTTCCTGATATTGGGTCGGTGGCTCGGAAAAAAAAAGTATCACAAGAAGTCTCGGAATAGGAGGCCCTGACGTAAAACGTTACCATTTACAATTTGGGTGAACAAAATGCACAATATGTGAAAGGTTTGAACCCAGGAGTCATTTCAATAGTAGATTGCAGAGTTTCATCGTCCGGATGAATGTAGTCCTGAATGCACTCCGTCGCAAAATCAGCCGCCATGTTTGTTGTTTCCCAGGCTTCCAAGTGACTTTGGCACATGCGCGATTTGATTTACATTGTCACGTGCGGCTTTTGAACCAATAGAATAGTGTAAAATAAACTTTCGTTGAACAGTTCAAATTCACGCGGACTTCACAAGCGATACAGCGTTGCAAAACGAGTAGTTTTGTAATTTTCGGATAATAGAAAGCCTGTCTTTCTATTCAGCTGTTCTATTACGATTTATACCTTTGTTATTTTCGAGAGACAGTGATCAGTTGCGATATTCTCCACATAAAGTCTGTTTCCAAGTCATCAACTCAGCTGGATTGCAGAAAGGTATGTTCTTCTTGATATCGTGTTTAGTTTACTTACTTTGGTTTTCTAATAACTTTGCGTAAGCTTAAAACCTCAAAGATAAATCTTAAAATTTAAGATGCATGCACAGGTATGCCATTGATTGATTCCTTTTTGTTTACTGCAGAAATAACTGTACTCTTTGTTGCGCATCGTCTTCATTAATGGAATAATCTTAAGTAGCCAGATCTTGAGCTGTGCAGGCAAACATTTCTTTTACACCAATATAAGTCGGTGATGTGACCTTAGCATGTCCATAATTCAGTAATTTGGCTTGTTGTACAGCTGAGTTTATATGTTAGATCTTTGGGGTTACTGTACTTTTCAGGTGACAGCACTTGACAAAGCAGTGGTCACTATAATTTATTATTTAATATTCTACTACATTTCAAATGACAAATGATTTTCCTTTTGAAATTTTTACAGTCAAAAACTCTTGTTTTACATCTATACATAATTATGGTTCAGTGATATGGTGAAATCTTAATTTGGTTCATTTTGCAAGTGGCGGCATAAGTTTGCCAGATCTTGAAGCATATGTGTCATTCTGAGTGACCATTGTATTATTGTTCCACATTTAAATGACAAGTGATTCTTATTTCATAAATTGTACCATCCAAAACTCTTATGGTTTATACCTATGGTTCAGTGATACTGTGAGATCTTAATTTTGGTTCATTTTGCGAGTGACGGCACTTGCCAGATCTTGAAGCCTACAGTATGTGTCATTCTGAGTGACCACCTTATTATTGTTCCACATTTAAATGACAAGTGATTCTTCTTTCATAAATTGTACCATCCAAAACTCTTATGGTTTATACATATGGTTCAGTGATATTGTGAGATCTTAATTTTGGCTCATTTTGCGAGTGACGGCATATGCCAGATCTTGAAGCCTATGTGTCATTCTGAGTGACCACCGTATTATTGTTCCACATTTAAATGACAAGTGATTCTTCTTTTATAAATTGTACCATCCAAAACTCTTATGGTTTATACATATGGTTCAGTGATATTGTGAGATCTTAATTTTGGCTCATTTTGCGAGTGACGGCATATGCCAGATCTTGAAGCCTATGTGTCATTCTGAGTGACCACCGTATTATTGTTCCACATTTAAATGACAAGTGATTCTTCTTTCATAAATTGTACCATCCAAAACTCTTATGGTTTATACATATGGTTCAGTGATATTGTGAGATCTTAATTTTGGTTCATTTTGCGAGTGAAGCGTATGTGTCATTCTGAGTGACCACTGTATTATTGTTCCACATTTAAATGACAAGTGATTCTTCTTTCATAAATTGTACCATCCAAAACTCTTATGGTTTATACATATGGTTCAGTGATATTGTGAGATCTTAATTTTGGTTCATTTTGCGAGTGATGGCGTATGCCAGATCTTGAAGCCTATGTGTCATTCTGAGTGATCACCGTATTATTGTTCTACATTTAAATGACAAGTGATTCTTCTTTCATAAATTGTACCATCCAAAACTCTTATGCTTTATAAATATGGTTCAGTGATATTGTGAGATCTTAATTTTGGCTCAATTTTGCGAATGACAGCACTTGCCAGATCTTGAAGCATAAGTGTCATTCCAAGTGACCACTGTATTACTGTTCCACATTTTAAATGACAATACCTCATTATTTATACCTTTTGTACAGCTCAATGATGTTGAGGGATCTTTGTTAGTTCATTTTGCGAGTAAATGCTTTGGCTTTATCATGCCAAATAACCACAATTAGTTAATTATTGTTCTAAGCAACATGTCGGTTGCCTTAATGTTACGTTTCTCAGGTTCTGACTGGTTTTACGGTTTATGTGTACAGTTGAGTCATGGCTATGCTCTGTTAGAGCCTGGTGACCTGTGGGACACTATCAGTTCTACTCTTGAATGACAGGGGAATTAATTTATTTCAGTTTTTATTTACACTTAAAAGAGTCTTAATGAAACAAATGCAGATTCAACAGAAAGAGGCATTTCTGCTCTCTACTTTAACACCTGTTCCAAAAAACATATTATATATTTAATGAAAAAGTTAGTAGGAATAAAGTGCAGGGAGAAATTTTTCTCACAAATATCCTCAAACTGTTCCTTTGATTAAGAGAGTGTTTTCAGCTTTTAGCATCGTGTCATTGTTCTGCAACCCAATCATTTACACTGAGTATGAGCAGTACATGCTTGTTTACCAACTGTGGGTTACTTGTTGGCTGCTAAATCATGGCTCTTCACTTTTCTTTCAGAAAAAAAATTAAAGGGCCAATATGCTCTGAGGGAGTCAACTAGCATCAGTTAGTCAGACAAGGACAAGTACCTTGCATGTATGTCCGTTGCATATATGTCATCAGAGGAGTCTTTGTCTGAAACAGCTGTATCAGAGTGGCATGAAGGTAATTCTTCAGGTTCAGATGAGGACCTCCCAAACAGGGAAAATCTCTGTGTAAGGCCACTTTTCTGGCAGAGCATTGAGGTTAATGGTTTAATGGCCCAGTTGGACCGCAAAGTTGCATGGTGTCAAAGCCAATGAAGTGAAAATAATGGTAATAGAACACACAGTGAGACCAGCATCAAACCAAGGAGCACCAGATGATGCTCCTGAGTTTGCTCTGGCACCCACCACTTACAATAAGTTCCACTTACAGTTAAGTTCCTAGAACCATATTTACTCAGTAGACAATTGCACAATTTTTTGAGTTTTGATGAAGACCTACAATGTAGTAAGTGAATATCCTTTGACACCCATGGGAAGGAGCCACGTTAAAACTAGGTAAATTACCAAATCTCAAAGTGATTTGTCACAATCCAATGAAGATCTTGCCTGTGTTGCAGACACTCTAAACCATCTGTATAGAGCATGCCGTCTGAGAATTAGTGCACAATATCATGTTTGAATCCCACAGGGTCACAAAGACATGCATGTATGTCAGCGTTTTGTGATTGGCTAGGTTCTTACGCTGTTTGTGATTAGTCCGATTTGAAATAAAGTGTTGACACAAAGTCACATAATCTCAATGACCTTTGTATGGTATGGTGGAGCCACAAACTTTCCCTTACCAGACAAATGTCTGCAAAATCTGCCATCTTTGCAGAGCTGTCCTTGTTAGTTTACACCGAATCACTCTGTAACTTGGCAACTTTACTGAATTTTAAAAACCTTCCATCTAGTAGCCTGTAAATGCAGCTGTATTTTCAGTCGTTGTGTCCATTCACCCAACATATGTAATTGGAGATACATCTGCATCCACTTTCCGCAGTGGTGACAGATCCTAAGGCTACCCTAAGCACTGCCTTAAAAAGTGCCACTCCGAGGACTAAATCTAGCCAATACACCCCATGGTAAAGTAATTACTGGACTCCAAATGCCATGATCCTATTTTGTTCTTGGCATATTTTATGAAAAAAGAGTGCAGTTATGTTTTATGCAAAAAAAAAAAAAAATACCGTGTGTGATAACAGTTTTTTGATAAGCATGGCTTAAATTTTAATCACCTGCATGTCAATAACAATAATAATGATGATGAATTAAAGAAGTTCTACAGAGCTTTCATAGTGTATAGATTGTGTTTGGATAATTTGGATATTAAATCAATCCAATACTGCAAGCAAAACAGCTGATCATGTGAATCAGAAAAAAATTGCTCAAATTTTTAGCAAATAATTTGATTTTAGTAAAAAAAATAAATGTAATAAATTATTTATGGTCATATAATAATACAAGAATTTCACCAAATCATATTATTTACAGTGATATAATAATAATAATAATAATAATAATAATAATAATAATAATAATAATAATAATACAAGTATTTAACCAAATCAGTGGATAGCAGATTTGCTTTCATAACTTGAAAAGCTTTTGGCTACCTATAGGATGGGAGTAAAATTGGGGTGTCATTTCACGCTAGTTTTAGAAGTTTAGCAGTAAATGAAGCACCTGTAAAATAAAATACATGTACATGCTAAAAAGGTGACAAAATTAACCTTATAAGTGTTTACTGCTGGGTAAAAATATATCAAAGTCGTACCCAAATCATAGAAATGCACAGAGCTTTCACATAGTAACTCATTTTATTTACAAGAAATATTTTTATATAACTGATTTGGTTAAAAATGAATCATACAGATGTATCTCCCCTTGGGGTAAGTGAATAGCACTAGGTACACTATATAATACTATTCACTACCTATTTTGGGTAGTGGATAATATTTATCAGATGAAAACAAGTTCTTATAAATAATAATTAAAGAAATATCGCTTATCATAATAATTTGAGGCTAATTTTATTTCCTGTGGTTGATATTCTGTCCATTAGTAAGGATGTCACATCTACATTGGGAGTGATGTGTACGTGTTGTCATCGTATGTCAACCATTTGCCAATAGTATCAATTGAATCTAGAAAGAGTATATTTGAAGTATACCACTCAAATGGAGTTACGTTTTACCTGTACCAACCTTAGATAATTATGAATCAGCTAGTGTTGACTTGCACTTTCAAACCCAATGTACATTCTTATACATTTATGAAGTTAGATAGTTTCGCATTGTATGTGCTTTTTATTTAAAGGCATATATTTTGTGGTACATGGAGTGCCCTGCAGAGGCCAATGGAACTTTCTTTTAATTTATCTTACTTTTTATTGTACAGTGTATATTAAAGATAATAAAGTCATTTTATTCTTGAAATTTTGTTTGGTGTCTAAATTGTTTGTCAGTCATTTATGGTACCAAGTAAAAATAAGAAACATGTGGATAATGATGTTTTGATCAAATTTGCTATCTTGAGTGAAAGTGTAAAAAAGTGATATTTTAATCAACTTTGTTTACCTTACTTAAAGTATGGAAAACTGCTATCATGGCAATATTTGCCATCCTGAGCAAAGATACAGAACTGATATTTGATCAACTTTGCTACAATGGGGAAAAGTATGGGAAACTACTGTTTTGATCATATCTGCCATCCTGAGCAAAATTGAGAATAAAGTGGTATTTGGCCAAATTTGCTACCCTGAGCAAAACAGTGGCAAACGCCTATTTTGATCATATTTGCCACACTGAGCAAAGATAAGGAAGAAGTGATAATTTGACCTCATTTACTACACTGGGCGATACACAAATAAAGTGAATTTTTGCTCAGATTTACTATCCTGGGCAAAACTGTTGAAAAATGAGTTTTGGTCACTTTTGCTACATTGAGCAAAAATGTGGCAAATTACTACTTTGCCCGAATTTGCTTTAGAGAGCAAAAGCATTCAAAAATTCATCTTCGATCGCTTTTGCCCATTTGGGCAAAAACCTGGCAAATGTCAGTTTTGCTATCAAGTTTGACACCCCTGCAAATGCCTTGATAAAGTAAAGGTTATCCTTGTTTTTACACACGGGGCAAATTTGAGGCAAATTCGGCATTTACCACCTTTGCCACTAATGCAAAATTATGACAAAGTTGGTCCTATGTCATGTGGCAAAATTGAGCAAAATTAAGCAAATGTGGCATTTGCAGATGATTTGCTCCAAATTTGCTATAGAAGTAAATCCGTTTTTTCGTCCAGTGTGGGAAGAGGATGGAGACTGAGTTCGTCCATACGCCTAAACCAAGCCTACATAAGAACACCAACCTGCATAATTTAAGTTGCACTCAAAGCCATCCCCGATAAAACCTTGTTGAAGGTCAAAAGTGCAAGTGAAGGAACCGCGATTATTTGAACAGGTGGCAAAACGATGGCAATAATACTTGTCCCTGCTGCACTCATTCAGATCTATATAATACGAAAACATATATAAATTAATTTCTGCAGCCAGTTTCTCTTTAAGGGGGTGTTTACATGAGAAAACTCGCACCAGCGCGCGTTTGCATACCGGGATGACTTTTTGATTTCGTATCGCGTTTACATGATGACAGGGTCATTTCATATCTCGTACACTACATACTGATAAAATACACGTATGATTCAAAATCGCAAACATTACGAATGCCCTACCCGTTCCAGTCAACCGGCAGACCGATTTCAAACCGAAACGGGTGGTCGATTCATGTTTACAAGATACTGTTGCGAGATTTCGTACTGAAGTGAAATTCTCGGCCAGGTACAACAACCGGGGTGAACTCACGCCGGGGTGACATTTTGTGGTGGTACCATGTAAACAAATATAGAGTCGTGAGAGGGAACCGGAGTGAACTTGCGCCGGCGCGAAAGTCGCCCCGGCGTCATGTAAACAGCCCCTAACAGGGTATCAATGGGGTTAAGCGTCAGCCGTCAAACGGCCTAAACTGTAACCGTCAACCATCAAAAATGCAGATTGATATTTTTCGTCACAAGGTATTTTTATCTTGCTTTTTCTTAGTATTTCTTCTGATCGTCACGGACTTCTGGCTCCTGAAGCCCCCAGCTCCAAAATAGAAAACCCGAGTTCCCATGTTCTGAAAAACACTCCTTCTAGACATTACAAGACCTTAGAACTTGCTTATATCTGAAATTGTTTCGAAATTTTATAAGTGATAGGCCAAGAAGGCCGCCAAAACATGATAACAGTTTTAAACAGAAATTTATAGAGAAGTTAATATTTGCTAAAACTCTTGGACTAAATTTCCACTAAAAAAACGGCAACCGTCAAAAGCTCTAAAATTTAACCGTCAACCGTCAAAGCTACCACCCTGCAGTGAGACCCTCCTTTAAGCGGAAGAGAATTAAAATCTTAAATGAAGAGTTATTCAAAAGCTTAAAGTCTTTTAATCATTTATCCATCAGTTTACTCTCGCCTCATATAAGGGAATCTTATACAAGCTTGGATTCGGGATTTTACGCCGTGGATTCCGGATTCCCTATGCCATATTACGGATTCCAAAGCCCAGGCTTTCGGATTCTACTGCAAACGTTTACTGGATTCAGAGTTCCACAAGATAAAACTTCCAGGATTCGGAATCCGGAATCCCTCACATGGGGCGATCAATCATTGCGTTTCCTTTTTTTGTTACCACTTTCATCTATTTGCTCACCTGATTCAACCTATGTTTGTCTTGCGCAGTATCACAAGATATTCATATTATTTGTTCAGAGGTTGTCATCTGTATTGTTTTTGTTTGTTTCAACGGAGCGTCCGCGCGCGCTTTTCGCAGCGGAGGCCCATACCTATAGAAAATGGAAACCTATCCATGCCAGAAAATTTGGTTATGACGTCGGCGTACGCCCTGTGTCTGTCCATACAGACTCTGAGGGTAGGGCTAAAAACCTCAGCAGGTAGAGAAGGAAGTCTCAGACATATATGTGTTGCTGTTCTTTTCGACGAAAAATTAACTATTTTATGAACAACCAAAGGAATTGCTAGAGTAAAGATCTGGTGTGAAGTTTCTTGAGTTCGGCTTACAACAAAATTTTCAGAAATAAATTCCTAAGGCTTTACTTTTTGCTTGGTCACCCTTTTGGTCTCATTCCAGGAAAAACCTAGTCTCGCCGGAAGAAACAAAAAGTATACCTAATCAAAAGGGTAGTTTACACGTAGCAGTTTCTCGGTCGATTTCTCAAAGAAAACTTATACTTAACAAAAAAATGGCCCTAATTTACCATTCGGGTGGAAACCCTTTTTTAAAAAAATAAATAAATAAACTGTGAACTGGACGCAGTCAAAGAGTTCATGAATAACAACTAGCTTTTATAAAAGATTAAATTTCATGGTGTAGTGTGGTGGGAAGGGGGGGAGGGGTGGGTTTTGAAGAAGTATCAATTGATCCAATAATTTTTTTCCAAGACTATTACTGTGATCTATATATTATGGCTTATTTGTTAAACCAAAACCTTACGACTAAACATACATTAAAAAGCATACCTTTCTTACAAGTATACTGATGACAGTCGCTGCATTTCACGTCATTCCATTCGTATTTGTATTCAACACCAAGTGTATGCACACAATCCTCATCCCGAAAATTGTTTGGCTGGTTTTTGGCCCAAGCTGTAAAGTTCCCAGTACCACGATCTGCCCAAGTAAAGGAACCCTCCGTAAAAATATCATTCAATCCTAACCAGGATTTTGCTCCATTGTGAAGATGCTGTAAAAATACATTTTCTTCATTGTTTTGGACGTCAACAAGAACCGAATTTTCTTGTCGGCATTTATCCAGTGCTATGGTCCAATTTTGACAAGTCTTACTGGTGAAATAGCAAAAGCCGTTGAAATAGTTCCAGCCAGGATCACAGATATCTACAAAGTCAGACAAAGATGATAATTTTCAACTTTTGTTAATTTCCTTATGATATTGTTACTTTACTTTTGATAAATAATTGAATCCGTCGTCGTAATTTTTATGCCATCTATCATGAAACATTGTAATTGACGAGGCTTGATTAACATTAGGCCAGATAAAGTTTCCTTTAGGCCTCCTCGCCATTCTTACTCCATTTTTGTACCGTTTTTTTTTTTTTTTTAATTTGTTTAAAATTTTTTTTGTTCTTTTAATCACTTATCTGTGGCAATTAAGATGAATTGTTACTAAAGTACAAATAAATAAAAAATACCTAGATATATATTAACCTTAACGGCGCCTCAGTCGCAGTACTCTTGCAAGGTTGATACGAAAATAATCGCAAATAAAAACGTTTCCGGGGCATTTGGAGTGGTGCCACCCAGATGGAAGAAAGATCACTACGTGAAAGTGAGTTCGCAAGCAACAGAAACTTCTAACGTTTGTTCGATGCATGATGGTTTAAATTTGAGCAAAGTGTTGTCCTTCAGAAAAAAAAACACAGGTGAATCAAAAGACGAATTGTTTTCAGGTTAATCTGGTAAGAAATGTGATTTTCCCTCTTCGTTTGTCAAAACATACGGTAGACATACTCAATAAATGAAGACAGTAATAATTAACAGACCTGTGAGCACAGCATAACTGACGGATAAGGGGTCATATCTGGTCCCGTATAATTCCTTGACACAGGCTCTGAATCCAGAGGTATTCATGTTCTGCAAACATAGCACAATAACTGGGTTTACAGAGGGCAAGATACAGATTCTTTTAAAAATCTTTGTCTAGAATTATTGCTTTGAATATCGAAGAAGTCAAAAGACTGCAAAAAGATTCGGTAACGTCACTTGACGATGGTAATGGTCTGTGTGAATAGTTAACGCTTTTTAGGACCTCAAACTGGGTGAATGAAAAGGGGTTTAAACAGAGGTACCCAACGACGATTTCCTCCTAAATACATTCACAATTCTTTTTAGGCTATCCAGGGTACTTTTAGATCTTTAGAAATGAGTTTTAAGCGGCTCTATAATATTTGCATCTGTTCGATCTTCCTAGGGGAATTTGAGTCTTTTCGAATTAAAAGGGCTAAATCAGTATTACTTTTCAAAAAATTTTGGATGCGATTTTAAAATGTTTTACGCATTTTTGAATCCGAAAACTTTTAGGTTTCCTTTTTCTTCGAAAATTAGCCCAACAAGAGGAGTAAAATGTGATAAGGTAAACTTCAGTAATCGTAGGACATTTATTAGATAAGCTTCAAAAATTGCACCTGAATGGAACGGTCATCTAGAAATTTCTAATCGTCCTCAAGCAAAAGAAAACTCTAGGCAATATATTTGCTTCTCCGAACTTATAATTTAAAGAAAAAAGTCGTGGGGGGGGGGGGGGGGTGCCTCTGTTGAACACTTATGTCCAGGTTTGCACGCAGCGGCAAAAATTGCGATTTTTCGTGTGTTGCGAAAAATCGCAAGTCTAGCGATTTTTCGCGTTAGTTGCGATTTTTTACATTTCTTTGACCATCACGCCTCCTGAATTTAACCCATAGACGTCCGAGACTTTCAGGGTTTAGAGTGATTTTCTACATATAAACAATCCATAGGATTTCGTGAATCCATAATTGGTGTTACCAGGGAAATTGGTGCTGTTCTAAAAAACTGAAGGCTTGAGTTTTCTGGAAACGTCATTCTGACATGGTCATTTTGCTTCGTTGAACTATAATAACGGCTGAAGTTTGAATTCCACGCGATTTTTGGTACTTTCAAAGCCATATTTCATCTTTAGTGCCTGCCTGATGAGCATTAATAAGCTTGAGGGTAGCCAAGAGTCCACTTTGTCAAAGAAACGAGTAAGGTGATGAACATCGTTTACGAATTTTGCTTGTTGCTCGTGTAACTGGCATGGAAAAATAACGGCCGCTCCGAAACGAAGTAGCTTTGGGACTCGACTACTGATGAATTTCTTGACCCACCACGGCATATTTTAGAATTTACGACCACTGAAAATGACAACAAGCGCGAAATTTCCGTGGTAGTTCAGAGTGGCAGTAAATCTTATACAAATATGAAAAAAAAAAAAAAAAAAGAAAAACTTCTGGCTATTTCCTAGCATGCAGTTCAGTCATGATGTTGAAAATCGAGCCAAGGCCAGGCTGCACTAGAACAAAAAGCTATATTTCCAGGAAACAAAGAAGAACAAAAAAAGTCACTTCTAAGCTAGAACAAGGACTGAATTTTACCGTGAATGGTGACTTTTGTTTTTGCAACGATGATTTCTCAAAACAAAATCCTGAAGGCAAAACACAGGATTTGTGTCCTTTTTCTACGACGTTAAAAACGGTCATTATAATTTGCTCTTGTCCAAATTCAGAAGGTGATATTTTGCAAAAAGCGCATTTTTGCGTTTATTCAGGATATCCCTATTTGAAGGGCATTCTACCCAATGCTTATAGCTGACAGTTAATAAGGCAATGCTCGCGCGATTGAGAAAGTTGCAAGTTGCAGTGTAGTCTTGTACGGCCAGTTTGGCCGGCGGGGCCGTCAATGGTTAACGTTATTGAATTTTATTTTGATCACATGCTTTTCTTAGATATGGTGCAGTTTGCATTACACTGTATGTCGAAACAACAGGTAAGCTACACCTATATATGGCCTCCAGTCTGCCAGTCTGTTTAATTTCATCCTTCGTCGAGTTTTGGTTTGAAATTTGTTTACTAGGACGCATCTTTGTAATTTTGAATTTAATAGCCGACTACCGTACAAACGTCTCAATAATTTTTTTTTTTTTTTTTTTTCGGAAAAACCAAATATTCCATCAAAAAAGATTTTTTTTTTCTAAAAAGTCATTAGTGGGAAATTACTAGACTATTATGGCTTTTCTGCACTAACCTATATAAATATAAACACAAATGCAGCAAATCACTGAGAATATTGGATTATGGCCTGTGCGGTAACGCCATAACGCCACTTTATTGAAGAAAATGCAAACAACTAGTACAGAATAGAAATGAAAACGTCAAATAGAGTAAGCCGTGCCAGGGGGGCCAGAAAAAACCTAACCTAAAAAACCCCGTGGGGAAAAAGGGATAGGAAATCTGGGGCGGGCCAGGCACGACTTAAGTCCCCCGCCAAGACTACTAATAAACTAAATAATTGTAATAAACAAACGAAAACTAAATAGCAATAGTTTGAGCAACTTTTAAGCGATCACTAACGGTGTGCTTAATGTATCTGTTCTTTGAAGTGGCACATTTCCAGCCAGCATGCATATCTAGCAGATCAGCGGAAACACTCCGACAAGCAGGATTTGAGGCGGCACCAGAGTTTATACTGTGCGTGCCGTAAAGAGCAATGTCACCTACAAATGGTTTAACAAATTTTTTAAATTCGTCTCTTAGCGTTGAATATGAAACTCCTCTAGAAGCATGAAAACACTCCCTAGACTTAGTTTTAACGATTCGCCTAACGAGGGGCGAAGATTACTCACAAGTTGAAGGGAAAAGCTTAAGCAACCTTTCGGTGATAGAAACTGGGCAAGTAGCCTTATGAGACCTAGCTAGAAAGGACGTATGCCCTTCTCTGTACTGATCATTTTTGCGTTTAGGAATAAAAACTGACATGTACTCGTTGAAAATAGAGACATCTTTAACTGTCAAATTGCGAATTTCGTCCATATGAGAAAACCCAGCAAAGCCAACCAACAGGACGAAAAGAAAACGAATAACGGCAAGCGAACTACTAGAAATATAATATTCAGCGATCCTTAAAACTGTGTCAACGGATAAAGGCTCTTTGGGTTGAACAGGACGAGCAAGCTTCCTTCTTGCACCCTCCAAGGACGACTTAACAAGGGGGTGACCAGTAGGGCATTCTACAATACCGGCCAGACTATGACCCCACTTAATACCATAAACAACTGACTCTATAGGAAATATCCCCGTATTATTAGAAATAGAAACAGCAGTAAGTTCGCTGATAAAGAGAGCAATGTGCAGTGGCTTCGCTGGAATAACTGGAACGCCAAACTTAGAATCTGCCCATTCACGCCATCTGATCTAGCCAGATCTATACTTCTGCACGGTAGAGGGAGCCTTGGACTCAAACTGTAAATGGAGAAGGTCTGGAACAAGCTTGCGCAAGGATGGATCGGCCAAAGAATTCGCTTCACTCCAAATCCCGGATTGGAGAACATCTAAAAAATAAAATAAAAGTAGGCAGGAAAAGGCAAAACATTTAAAATTATAATACAGTAGAAAATATGATGCTGCATCATAATCATGCAGCACGGACAGTACCACAGCGTAAAAGCGACATGTAATGAGAAATAACGACAAACGGAAGCCGAACTGGCTGGGCCCAGCAATGCTGTAAAAAACAGTAAAAAATACAACAAAATAGCAAACATTCAATAAAACAAATGTAGAACAATAAAATAAAACAAAATAAGGCCAACTGACGGCGCCAAAACAGGCAAACTGCGTGGTGAAGCGGACATCGAACTCCGAGCCAAGAAGACGCTGCCAAATCAGGCAAAAAATACACCGCCAAATCAGGCAAAAATACGCTGCCAAAACAGGCAAAACAAAGCTGCCAAATCAGGCAAAAATACACTGCCAAAGCAGACACGATAACGGTGCCAAATCAGGCAAAAAAAAAAAAATAAAAAAAAAAAAAAAAAATAAATAAATAAATAAATAAATAATACCAAAACGAAGCTAACAAAAGATAAACCTAAAACACCGACAATAATGAGCTGTCAGGGGAGACAAAAATGGGAAAGCTCACCTAAAATCTATCCGCAAAGCTAACATTTTAAATTTCGGGCAGCCGCTGAACACCGACGGACGCGCTTTGTAAATCTGCTTCTGTCCTGAGGCCTCGTACCAAGTAACAGAGTTGAACCTCGGAAGCTGGGCATTGTAATAGGACAAAAACCGATCAATTGTGTGAGGGCCCCAATTTAGCGTCGACAAGTCGAAATATCGAGGGATTGATGGACCAGTCGTCTTTATCAATAAATCTGCTAAGAAGATCTGCTCTTTCATTAAGAGACCTAGGGATCCACTGGGCTTCGAGAACGATGCTGTTGGCAAGACAAAGATTGAAAATATCCATAGCCAGGGCCCGGAGGTGAGATTTGGAGCTGCCGATAGCAACTATTCTGGCGGCGGCCTGATTATCAGTGAAGATTTTAACTCTCTTGTGTTTCAGTTGAGCCACGTAAGAAAGCAACAAGTAAAAAATTGCTTTCAGCTCGCGAAACGTAGAGCTTTGGCCGATATCCTCGCTCTCCCACATGCCGCTAACGACGGAGCCGGAAATCCTCCGAACGCTACGTCACTAGCATCGGAAAATACAACGGTATGCGTAGCTAACGGTGGCCTAATAGAATAGCCGTTTAAGCAGTCGATGTTGCAATACCAAAATTTCAGTTCTTGTAAAAGGCTCGGAGGAAAATGAATTATGTCATCCCAAGCCGATCTGGTTTCAATGGCGAAGTACATTTGTCTGGTCAAAAGACGAGAAATTTGACCAACAGCTAACGCAGCTGAAATGATAGTGCCTGCTATTCTCGCTAACTCGCGAAATCAAGAGAATCCATCCTGAATCGCAGAATCTAGCAAGCCTTTAAGCTTGAGAACTTTCTTCTCGGGAATCCGGAAACACATTAAAATAGTATCAATAACGAAGCCTAGCCATTCGCCAATTTGAACTGGATCCCAGTGAGATTTTTCCTCGTTACAAAGAAGACCAAATGAAGAGAGCTCTTTACGTTGAATTAAGCTAGCTGCCACGGCAGAACATTTGTCTGGTCGACTCCCGAAACCATCGTCCAAAATATATGAAACTGTTGTGTCCCATAGAAGGCCAACGCCTAACTACCGGGTGCATTAACTTGGTAAAACAAAAGCAAGCGCTACTTAACCCGAAAGGCAGTACTGTAAAGGAAAAATATCTGACAACGCCAGAAAAAGGCCACGCGAAACCAAGGTACTTTTGGTGGTCGAGACAAATATCGACATGGTGGTAACCGGACTTAAGGTCCCAAGAGAAAAACCAGTGTCCTTCATCGAGAACTTGAGAAAGCGATCGTAAGTCCTCGTACTTGAATTTAGGTTTTACTAAATAATTGTTTACGTGTCTCAGATCGATAACCAGGCGAAGCTTCTTCCCAACAGCGACTGTCAAAGGATTAACACAATACGGGGGGAATTCGTGCTCAACAATGCAGCCGTTACTTAAAAGCTCGCTAATAGCATCAGCGACAAAATCCGGATGCTGAAGAGCTGATCTATTGTTCTTCAAAAAGCACTGCGAGGGGAACTCGGCAAACGGCAATCTGTAACCGCGCCTAATCATATCAAGGACAAAATCTGTTGCATCTAAAGTCTCGACCTAAAAGTTAAACGAAGATTGCAAGCGACCTTTCACGCCACTGCTTCCGCCTTTCGCACTAAACTCGTCGCCACAACAAGACAATAAATGAATTAAATCACACTCAACTTCATCACAGGTCGACGAGTCGCCATCTAGTCAATCGCGTCGAGAGCTACTCTTCGAAGAATCCGCAGGCTTCAAGCACGTGGAACTCAAATGACCAAAATCCCCGCACTGAAAAAAGGGGAACACATACAGAAAAACATGAAAATAAAATCCATAACATAAAAATAAAAGAACAGTGTTGTAGCGTGTGGCGTTGCAGACCCGAAGGAAGAACATACTGACTGACAACAACTTATATATGAAACACAATTAACACGTATTACGTAACTACTGAACACTTCATTGAAAAACACAATGAAAAAACCAAATTCGGAACGTGCAGAAAACAAATATCTGCTAAACTTCGTACCGCAGATATTTTGATATTCTGCACTAACCTATATAAATATAAACACAAATGCAGCAAATCACTGAGAATATTGGATTATGGCCTGTGCGGTAACGCCATAATCGACGAAGAAAGAAACAAAGATAGTAAAGCGAAAAAGTGCTGGGTACTTATCTTAAAACAG
>NC_133201.1:53933649-53946149 GCF_958299795.1 Porites lutea | reverse complement strand
TTCAGAAACGTTTTCGTGAAGTCTTAGGAAATGCTCGGATTTTGATCTTGTATCTTTCTATAAAGGCTTGGAGAGAAAAATCTTTAACCAAATCTCACTTAGGATGGATCTTTTTAGTGTTTGGTGAAGGTAAAGCGACAAAAGAAAATATTTCAATTTTTTTGGTTCATTAATTTGACCTTTAAGTAACCTTGACCCACTTAATAAAACAACAACAAAACTTTAAACTTCCAAACTCGATTTTTTTCTTTCCACACTGTTACAATGCATCATATTTTAATAACTTTATGGAGATTAATCTCCTAGGAATAATAGGCGGCTCGTTCAAAAATTAAACAACTTTTCGGCTTTTTTTATGATAACAGTACTGAAGGGTTAAAATCCTTTTTATTTAATTAATGTATTATTATGAAGAATGATTAATTTGGATATGCATGAACTTAAAATTCTAAGCAAACACATTCTGCTAAACTCTGAACTTTAACAATTACGTCTACCGGTATGTTGCACGCTTTCTAATTATTTCGTTTCTTCTTTAGGTTATGCAAGTTTTATAGCGGAGCTCTGGCGCCCGAAGCGCGCCTGCGGAGCACCATGGGTAAGTAAATCTACCCATCCCAGAAAATTTGGTAATCACGTGACCGTACACCGCCCTCAGCCCGCCCGTCCGTCCGCACCACAGGGCAACCAATGTTCAATCTCACACTTTGGGAGCACAGGAAGACTGATATTGCAGACATATTGCACATCAATCTTGTGATCAATTGACAGCTGTCAAAACAGGGTATCCGCTGACCAGTATCACCTGATCCTATCGCGGGCTCAGGTGTCGACCCATCGAGGTCGAGTATCTTTTTGATGTTATCCGCTGACAAGTTACTAGTTTTCAAATGATTGCAGGCTCAAGTTTAATTTTTCAATTCATATGAATTATGACGTGTTTTATATGTGCCGCACAATTAAAATTTTGATTTCAAACTGACCTCGCCAGCTAAAAATTAAGCCAGTTTTTACAGGCAGGGAGGACATGCTAGTTGCTTTTGACTTTTCTCACCAAGGTCACGCGTTGGTCACGCTCTACGTCCAATTTTTATACTCTGATTGGTCAAAATTTGACAGGTGAGTTCACGCGGAAAATTTATGCAGCATCTTGAAACTTGTTTACTTTGACAGCTGAAGCTGACAGAGTTTTGTGTCAACTTGTGATGTTTTTAACTGTCTTTTTCCACTGAATGTACAAAGTGAAATTCAGCTGCTATCAAGATTATTCTGTTATTCATGGCTAGTTTGTTTATTGGGTTTTTGGTTGAGAAATACGTCGCTTTGGCAAAGTCGGAAATCCGATTTCGGATGGCATCGTTTTCGTTTTTCACCTTGCTTGATGCGTAAGACGATTGAAAAGTCTGAAGCGATTCTGGCCTTACTTGATAGTTTTCAGTGCATATCGAAAGGTAAGCCTGAGTAATTATTGTATTTGATGTTTGTTTTTTATATCTAATTTAATGAAGTCGAGCGTAGTTTACGCGGCTATTTGGTTTATGCACGTTTGTAAGATTTGAGACAATGATCTGACTGAGAGTGACCGAGTATCAGGTTTGATTATAAGCTTATGGAACTTTAAAAAACCTTTAGACATTTTCTCACCGCAAATAGAAAGAAAACGTTCCAAAGAATATTTGGTTATAATTCTGGCTGTAAAAGAAAGCTTTGAGCGATTTTCTTGCCTCGAGTTCATCTTTGAAAAAGCAAACACCGGGAAGCCGGCTTAAAACGTAAACAAGGATTTTCAGAGACACTTTAATACTTGTATTCGTGAATGAAAATTGTTGTCTCAGTATATGTTTCACCGAATTATTTTCCCTTTCTTTATTGATTGTTAGTAGTCTCTTTTGCAATTTTAGTCGCTGTGCCGTTTGTTTTCAGTCGCTCATGAACATCGCTTGCAGGAGTAGTCAAAATGCCGCGCGTATCAAACGCTTTTGAAGATTACAGATCGTTATAGAATCATTAAATAAAAAATAAACTTAATAAATTCTTTATTGTGTTGAAGTGTATAACTATATTAATCGTAATTTAAACAGTCGACTTGTCAAAAGTGAGAACCGGCTAGCCGTATAGGTGATTTTGGAAATTTTTTTGACGGTTTCGCTAAAAGCTAGCCCACGCGTGCTTCGATCGTCCTGAATATTGAATGAGTGCAATTTGTATTGCAAAAGTGTGAAACACTGCATTCTGTCCGAGGTCTGTACGATGAAAACGGCGCCTCATGGTACTGTTTCACCTCAGATGTGATGTACAAAAAGTATAAAAGGTTGGTTTACTCGTCCCCAGACTTGTTGGCAAGATTTTGTAAAGTAAACATGTCGAACGCAAAAACTTCGGCCTGATTTGTTTTCCAGGCCTAATCTACTGTGATCAAGGGCCATTATGGCTCTTAAATGTGATCGAAGATGATTGCTATTTTTGGGGTGTACATATAAAGGCTATCAACTCGATGTAAGATTAAGTTCACTCTTAGCTTGGACTGTTTGCAAATTATTTTTCTCGAAAATCACGTAGTCTTTCCCTCAAAAGTCACATGAATGTGTTCTAAAGTTAACTGATTTGTGGAATACAAGTTTATTGTTTGATTTGAATTATAAATTTGAGTTAATAGGAGCTTCGCTTTTAGCCCTGGCTAAATCTATATATTATTAGACCTGAACTTCCTGGTACTTCATTGTATCCAACAAAACTTTATTTCTTTAACTAATTTGCGGAAATGAATTGCTTATATGCTGGGAGAAAAACAATTCTTCGATTTTATATTTTATTTTATTCATTGACTGTAAAGCTTGAAGCTGAATACGATGCCACAGCTAGGTTGTTTCGTAAAACGTTTCTACTTCGTCTGGTGTAAAACTATCCGTATTACTTTGTCCTTGCAGGAATGTGTAGGTGAAGGTGCTTCCATAGCTGTACCCGCTTGGTGGGGTGTAAGTATGATCAAGATAAGTATAGGAACCACTACCGGATGACGCGTAATCGACAATTTTAATGTCATGGCCTCCACCAAAAGTAGGTCCATAAGACGAGCAATCGTATATGGCATGATCGTAATATCTATAAGCAGGCAGTTTCACAGGTGCCCATCCTGGTTTGTTAACCAGCGAGAAAAGAAATGCCGATGAATCGTATCGATACCCGGAGCAACTGCTGTAACCTGTTCGTAAAAAAAGAAATGAAAAGCAAGATCAATGCCCAGGCTTCAAAAATCCCAATTTGTACACTTCGTAAAGTGACAAGAAAATATATACTACTTGTAATAGTTTAATTCCCTTAGTAAAGATACGAGCCTCGTAAAAGTTTGTTTTTAATAGGTTTTTAACTACTCTTACTAAAGTATTTACCTGGGAACAAAGAAACTGGTGCATATTTGAAAAGCTAAACACATTAATATTACAAATATTGGATCGTTTACGCCTTTAGTGTTTGGAACCAATGGCGGAATGGGAAACGAGTGTCAGCGGTTCTTAAAGCATCTCGCAGACAAGATAGCTCAGAAAGACACTGAGCCTTATCATGTTGTAATCACTTGGCTCAGAACACAGATCTCGTTTGAACTCTTAAGATCGGTACATGCATACGTCAGAGGTTCGCGAACGCCGTTTCGTAGCAAGATAGAGCAATCATTAGACTGTAAAATAAATGTCGCTAGCGCGGATATCTGAAATACGTGTCTATATGCTTTTACTTAGGGCTTTTTATGGACACTGGTTTAGCCGTCATTAGTATAATTCGATTGTATGATCTTAATATCTCTGCATAATGGAATTCTTTATTTTATAGAATTTTGAACTTTTATTATTAATTATATCTATTTCCTCTTCTTTTATGTAAGGTTAATGTACTTCTATTTTTTAGAATTTGTAAATGAATAGTTTCTTTCTTCACTTATTATATATAGGATTGTTTTTGTTCTCTAATGAATGCCGAGGGGTTTCTTTTGTAACGGACGGAATTGTAGATAATGTTTTGATAAATTAATTAGATTTTTTGTAACAGCAGGTTGATTGTAAAAAGGATTTTAATTGAGGTTTTGTAATAAAGATTTTATTACTTGGTTACAAAAAAAAAAAAACAATATTACAAATAGCGATAATAAATCGCAGAATAATAGTCACTTGTCTAGCCTGTGTACAGACGCTCCCCCTCCTCGGGAGACGACTCTCTTCTCCTGATTTTTTCTGAGAAGGGGGAACGTCTGTACACAGACTATCACTTGTCGTCACCTACGACAAAAAGGCTTGAATTGTTCAGATATGGTTTACTACAGTGGAACCTTGCTTTAATGAACCTCTATATAGAGAGGATATTACGCGGTGGTGCGAAGATATGAATTTTATTTTCGAGTGGCAAAACAATATTTTACTCACGAGCGAAGCGAGTGAGTAAAATATTGTTTTTGCCACGAGAAAATAAAATTCATATCTTCAAGCCACCGTGTAATGTTCTTTTTATTATATAGACAAAATGACATCGTAAAATAATAGATGGAAATTACCAAAATTACGTCATCGATAAACTCACGTGTGAGATTATGGAAAATAAGCCACTCGGGTTCCGGATGTAGTTTCTATGAATTTTACGAGTAGTATATTTTCCAGTAAAACACTCGTGTCCTGGGTACAAACGATTTTCGTTACTCCAGTAATAATAGAATATATGGAAAAGAACCTCGATAATACGAAACTTCGTTGTATAGCGAACAAATTCTGCCGGTCTCTTGGTCCCTCGTTATGCCGAGGTTCCAATGTACTTCCAGATTAACTTCCTAATTACTCCCTGCCGTCTTGGTCGTGGTCCAGCTCTTCAAAAAGCTAATGTACGGTTTTGCTTTTTGGCGACAAAGTACATGAAACAATTGTGCAAGGCAAACTTGAGTGAAAAAAGAAATATACAATTGTAATAGCTGACACTTAACAGCGGCCCCCGCTCTGACTATGTTGTTTTTCGATTGTATGCTCGTCTTTGTGCAGCTTTTTGAAATATTATACATATTCATACTGAAGGTTTTCAAACATAATCCATGATCATCATTATCACCATGATCATCATCATCTCTTTCTTTTATTAAAACAAGATAAGACTTAAAACTCAACGCTTGAGGGGCCGTATAAAAATTATTACGATATAGAACCAAAATGAAAAATAAGGATAATATTACTTACAACATACAACTACTAACAACAACAACTCTAAAAAGATACGATAAGATTCTAAAACAGATACATAATGTATAAGTAGATTTAAAATGAATTTATATTAATAATCACCAATAAGTAATTAAAACATAGAATAGTTAAAAAATCGTGTTAGTGCCTGGGAGCCACTAGACAGACTGATGCGCTAAAATAAAATTGAGTGTGCATCATACAATAGGTGAGATAAAAACAGGAAACGTAAGTTCTAGTAATTTCTGTTAATTTTTTAAACTACAACAGCACTTGAGACAATAGTGCGGAATCCTTTTCCTTAAAAGCACTTTAGAGAGGAACAACTCTGAAAAGAAAATACGTCAGCACAGAATTTAATTGTCGGCGAATTTCTGTAATCATCCATCGTCCTGCTGATAAGCTAGCTTGATTCACTCGTTCGCTCAGGGAAACGTGCTTGTTTGTTGACTGAGTCTTTCATTTCCCCAAAGTGATTTGTGTCTGACAAATCGTTTCTAATCAAAGATTTATGAATGATAAACTTATGTCTGGCAAACCGTCCAAGTGCTTATACACAGTTATTAACCTGATCTTATAGGCCTTATAACGTACGCCCAACGCTTAGCGTAAGGCAAAAAGTATGGCGGTGATATGACTGTACAATGAATTTCCCTAAATCAACCCAAGCCGTCCCTTCGGGCATTTTTTGTTTTGCATCATCCCGAACCATTTCTTACTTGTGGGTCTTCAGCATTGTTCTACATTAAAACGTAATCATTAGCAAACGATTCCAATGGGGCCCTATTATTTTCCTTTTTTCTTTTCTCTTCTTTCTTTTTTTTTTCTGGTTATACTGACTGCATATTTCATCTGTAAGTACTGTCCTATATAATGCGCGAACTACTAGGATGCCTCCTGGGGATTTCGCCTTCTGGGCGAGGCAATTAAGTGTTTTACACAATTTTTTTTTTCTTTCATCAAACCTGGGGAATGCGTGCAGGAAAGCAAATTTAAAGAAATAAAACCAGCACTGTCGAATACGAGTCTTATAAGAAGAACTATTTGCTATAAACAGCTCCTTACAATTCCGTACTTCACTGAATTTTTTTATGAAAGACATAAACCAGAATAAAATTTTTCGTGATATTTTAAAATACTTAGAAAGGAGAAAAACATCAGGAGGAAAAAAATCGTGCAATAAGTTTTGATGGATAAAATAATGAGAAAATTGGATTAAAAATAGGCAAGTCTGCGAAAAAAAATCGCTGAGCTCAGAAATTCTCTCCCTTCGCCCAATTAACATTTCTGATGGTCTGTCGTCGATTAATAGATCAAGGACTTCATATGTCAGCGACGGCATCGAGAACAGCAAAAAAGCTGTAGGTTAAGGTTTAAAAAATGAGAAAGAGAGAGCACGTTTTGTTTGTTTGTTTTTATATTTCTTTGGCGTCGCTGCACGAATACGACAGGAAACGTCCTCATATTCGGGGTACACGAACGATTCTTTTTTTCTTTTTCTAATATTTGGTAGAGAATTTTCGAATTTAATCCCAGAATAATTTACCTCCATTTGGCGAATTGAACGAAATGGAATAAGGGCTATAAAGTTTGAAACAGCGGGAACTTTTTAAGTGATAGGCCCTTCCCACCCATGGCAAGTTAGCTAAGGGATTGAGCTTGACCATGAGACCAACCACGACCGCAAGCCCACTATGAAAATTCTCACCGCAATGCTAGTGCCAGGTTCATGAGCGAATATTCTGGGCCTTTTCGAGGCGCGTTTTCAAGAATTCGGCTAGATATATAGCTGGTTTAGCATCAGTTTAAGCCGCAATTATACCTGTATATCTATATTTGGATCTGTAAATCAGGGTCACCCAACGACTGTTTTCTGTAAAATATCTGTTCGGAGAAGCAAATATTACCTAGATATTTCTATGACTTGAAGACGGCTAAAGATTTCTAGATGACCGTTCCATTCATGTACAATTTTCGAAGCTTATCTAACAAATTCCCTACGATTTTCTGAAGTTTAATTTTCACATTTCACTTTCCCAGTTAGGCTATTTAAATTTTTCGTAGACAAAAGGAAATCTAAAATTTTGGGATTCAAAAGTGTGATGGAGAGAGGAATCAGACATGCTCAAACTGACATAAAGAGAGAATTATGGGAAGTTCTGATTTTATTTGTTGTGGGGGGGGGGGGGGGGGGGGTAATAGGTTAATAGCCAGTGAGAAACTCATCAAATTCTATCTACTATTAATTCTATCTAGTGTGTGGGGCTGTTGCGGGGAAGGTCGTAAACAAGACCTTGAAGCCCTCCAAAACCGGGCTGCTAGGATAGTGGCTTGTACTGTGCGCAGCAAGCAGGCATTGGACGTTCTGAAATGGCCCACCTTGGAGGAGCGCCGACGTCAATCTGTTTTTAAACTCGTTAAGAAATGCCTGCAAGGTCAATGTCCCCAGTATTTTAAACAATATTTTAAACGTAATAATACAATCCATGCGCGCGCTACTAGACAAAGCAACCTCTTACATCCGCCTGCTGTGAGAACTGAAATTGCAAAAAGATCCTTCTATTATTATGGTTGCACTCTTTTTAACGAATTATCTTAATGATATTTCGTGTTTTACATCTTTTAATCTTTTAATTGAAAATAGTTTTCTATTTATATTATTACCTGTATTAGTGTAATGTTTATATGTTTAGTGTGTTTTTGTGCTTTGTTGCTCAAGGCTCCCATTGATAACAGACAGCTTTTTGCGTCTGAAGGGGCTACCCTGAGCGGTATAAATTAATAAAGGTTCTTTTTCTTCTGTGGCCTATTCGGTACCGATTAAATAAATAAAAATTAGCTATGAAAAAAAATGTATATATGCTCCACTACAAGACTCCGTCAGAGGGTGTGTAAGAGAGATTTCTTTAGCCATGTTTTTGCAAATCCAGACAGATATATATACATATATATTGCTTGGTGTCCTTTTTTCTAATTGGTACATGTCTCAGATAAAGTAAGAAGTTGTTATCATTAGGATAACATTCCTTCAATCTGCATATCGAGATAAAGTTTTTAGCTATAAGGCAACAGAAAATTATATGGAGCTTAAAGGAAAAGCTATCTGGAGTAAGGACCAAAACGGTGGTCATGTCTAAGTAATTGCCTGGTTAGCGGATCTGGCACGACTGAAGCCGTAACGAGAAGTTATCCCAGAAATTTTGGGTTTTTTGGCATTTCCAAAATAGATGCGTCAAATCCTCTTTCTCGTCGCGGCAAAAAGTACACTTTCCGTCCTCTCTAACTCCTATTTTTGCAGATACCTGTTAGTTGGTAAACGTCTATGTAAAAATCTGAGCTCAAAATTAATTAGTTTTCAGATCGTTATGCAAATGTTTGCTGCTTGTAAAACGTTTCTCTAGTTAACATTTTTATCGGTTGAAGAGCAGAAGTCCTTATGCCATTTGTTGTTTGTAAACAATTCTAGATGATTTTTGGCTTTTGAAAAATGTGTTGAAAGAACTTTGAATTCATACTGCTGGTGTGTTCCAAGGATTAATTTGTCTTTGCAAAGCATGAGGACCCGCGAGACTTAGAGATCGGCGAAGTCGGTCATCTGAAATGACCGATTGCGCAATGTAAAACAAAAGACGTGTTGACAACTCATAGAATACGATCCTCTCTAAATCATCACGACTGGATGTTTCATTTTATTTACAAGTCATCGTTTGACAGCTTATTGCACTCAATGGAAACACAGAAAAAAACTCGTGGGACCTTTCAAAGCAAGCCGCGACAACGGCGAGTAAAACGCGTGAACAATTTTGCGTGTGAGCTGCAAATGCCCAGTTAAAAACTATTTTTCTCGTGAGTGAAATATTTGGCTAAAAGCGAGGAAAACTAAATGCACGCCGTAACAATTATTCCGAAACCAAATCTTACATAGAATTCTTTAGTCAGTTTGCGAAGGTTAACTCAAAATTTTTTAGTACAATATTTATTTTGCCAACAGAAGGCCTCGTTGCTTGAATGACTATAAACTGCAGTCTATTATTTTCCATTACAAAACCGCGAACTGCTAAATGCGGGCGTCTCGACCTTCACTGATTTCACTGAAAAGCTTTGGCCGAAAACGGAAAGCGCGGGCATGGAAAGTCTCTGGCACCCAGGGTAAATTCTCTATTCTAAAGTTGTTGTTTACAATCTCGCTAGCTGGAATAAGAACTAAACAGATTTTAAGAGAAAAGGCGGGCTGCAAACAGTCTAGAAAGACTTTCTTAAATGTTTGAAATAAACACGACTTAAAAACTCGTAATGTTGTGAGACGTGACCTTAGAGTTTGCTTGAACAACAGGGGTTTTCCTTCTTTCCCTCGTCGCGCGTTGGTCATCATGCCGCACATGGAGCGTTCTAAAATTGTATTTTTTCCGCCGCACTGAGACTTACATTTAGCGGTCATGAAAATGGTCTATGCAAAAAAAGGCGGCCTGCAAGCAGTCTAGAAAAACTCTCTTAATTGTTTGAAATAAACACGACTTATAAACTAGTAATAATGTGAGACGTGACCTTAGAGGTCCTTAGAGTTTGCTTGAACAACAGGGGTTTTCTTTGTCGCGCGTTGGTCACTATGCCGCGCGTGGAGCGTTCTAAACTTTTACTGAGCGAATCTTATTTTTTCCGCGACATACATTTCGAGGTCAAGAAGATGGTCCATGTATATTGGGTAATTATTTTCTAAAAATAAAGATTTTAGTTTCTTTTGTTTTCACTCAAGATCATTTTTTAGACGCTGACAATATTTTCTAAATGACCGATTGTCAGTAAGAGAAGTATAATGTCAAAAACCCATTCCCAAAACCTACTCACTTAAGATGACCATTAGATAAGTTTACAGGTGAATTAAAAATGTGATGAATTTCTAACTCACAGAAACACGGGCGACACACTTAGTGTTCTGTTGCATTTCACAATTTGCACTTAGGAGTCAAAGAACATCATGGCATTATTAAAAACCTACTCACTCAAGATGACTATTAGATAAGTTTGCAGGTGAATTAATAATGCCATGAATTTCTAACTCACAGAAACACGGGCGACACACCTAGTGTTCTGTTGCATTTCACAATTTGCACTTAGGAGTCGCAGAACATCATGGCATTATCAAAAACCTACTCACTCAAGATGACTATTAGATAAGTTTGCAGGTGAATTAATAATGCCATGAATATCTAACTCACAGAAACACGGGCGACACACCTAGTGTTCTGTTGCATTTCACAATTTGCACTTAGGAGTCGCAGAACATCATGGTATTATTAAAAACCTACTCACTCAAGATGACTATTAGATAAGTTCGCAGGTGAATTAATAATGCCATGAATTTCTAACTCACAGAAACACGGGCGACACACCTAGTGTTCTGTTGCATTTCACAATTTGCACTTAGGAGTCGCAGAACATCATGGCATTATCAAAAAACCTACTCACTCAAGATGACTATTAGATAAGTTTGCAAGTGAATTAATAATGCCATGAATTTTTAACTCACAGAAACACGGGCGACACACCTAGTGTTCTGTTGCATTTCTCGATTTGCACTTAGGAGTCGCAGAACATCATGGCATTATTAAAAACCTACTCACTCAAGATGACTATTAGATAAGTTTGCAGGTGAATTAATAATGCCATGAATTTCTAACTCACAGAAACACGGGCGACACACCTAGTGTTCTGTTGCATTTCACAATTTGCACTTAGGAGTCGCAGAACATCATGGCATTATCAAAAACCTACTCACTCAAGATGACTATTACATAAGTTTGCAGGTGAATTAATAATGCCATGAATTTCTAACTCACAGAAACACGGGCGACACACCTAGTGTTCTGTTGCATTTCACAATTTGCACTTAGGAGTCGCAGAACATCATGGCATTATCAAAAACCTACTCACTCAAGATGACTATTACATAAGTTTGCAGGTGAATTAATAATGCCATGAATTTCTAACTCACAGAAACACGGGCGACACACCTAGTGTTCTGTTGCATTTCTCGATTTGCACTTAGGAGTCGCAGAACATCATGGCATTATTAAAAACCTACTCACTCAAGATGACTATTAGATAAGTTTGCAGGTGAATTAATAATGCCATGAATTTCTAACTCACAGAAACACGGGCGACACACCTAGTGTTCTGTTGCATTTCACAATTTGCACTTAGGAGTCGCAGAACATCATGGCATTATCAAAAACCTACTCACTCAAGAGGACTATTAGATAAGTTTGCAGGTGAATTAATAATGCCATGAATTTCTAACTCACAGAAACACGGGCAACACACCTAGTGTTCTGTTGCATTTCTCGATTTGCACTTAGGAGTCGCAGAACATCATGGCAGTATCAAACACCCACTCTTGAATACATACAGATAGATGAAAAAGAAGAATTTCTTCTTAAAGTTAAATGTCGCCCTTTAAACAAACATATTGTAGTGTTTTCTGTCAAAAAAAATCCACTTTTCTTTAAGACCTCTGTATGCCTAATCACATTTGCAAAACAGTTTCTGAGAACAGCCTTTATGAAAAAAAAAAAAAACATTATTAGCCATTGAAAAGTGACAGGAATTAAAGTAAAAGGAGAAAAAATTGAATTTAAATAAGGGAGAAACAATGGGCTTCAAAAATTATGTCACACAATAATTACAAGAAAATGATATTTCAACAAACAACAAACTGGTTAACTGACCTCATTTCTCACAATTTGCTATGCAAGTTGGTATACTGACTTTGCTATTTAATAAAAGCGAGTCATCCCCATTGTTACTTGGTTGTTTCCTGAGTGAAGGATGTGTACAGAGATTTTGGATTGGCGGGCTATTTTGGGGAATTGGCGGGCTATTCGATTTTGGCGCCAATGGACAGAACCCTTGAATCAAAATGAAATGATCCAGTCGACCACCTCTTGAAATCCGCTTCTAGAAACAGGAGTTAGCTAAGGGACTTGTGGCGAATGATATCGAGCGACAGCGGACCAAAAAGCCCCCTCCATCGACGGCACGGAGAACCAACTCATACAAGCAAGAACGCCATCTTGTCAGACTGCTTAAATTCCTCGCTAAAACTCTTGACTGAATCGGAGGAGCCGAACATGCATAGCTTTCCATTACATAGGCTGGAATTCAAAGCAATGATACCAAGTCTTTTCGGTATCCAGCGAAGGAGAAAAAAACCCGGCGCAATAGAATAGACGAGGATCGTCACACATGTACACCGCCATCACTCGTGGCTCTCACTCTCAGGAATCTTCT
>NC_133201.1:53918649-53928649 GCF_958299795.1 Porites lutea | reverse complement strand
ACTACTGGTGTGGACCATTAGTACCAATTAGCCAGCCGTTGTTGGGAAGAGGATGGAGACTGAGTTCGTCCATACGGCTAAACCAAGCCTACATAAGAACACCAACCTGCATAATTTAAGTTGCACTCAAAGCCATCCCCGATAAAACCTTGTTGAAGGTCAAAAGTGCAAGTGAAGGAACCGCGATTATTTGAACAGGTGGCAAAACGATGGCAATAATACTTGTCCCTGCTGCACTCATTCAGATCTATATAATACGAAAACATATATAAATTAATTTCTGCAGCCAGTTTCTCTTTAAGGGGGTGTTTACATGAGAAAACTCGCACCAGCGCGCGTTTGCATACCGGGATGACTTTTTGATTTCGTATCGCGTTTACATGATGACAGGGTCATTTCATATCTCGTACACTACATACTGATAAAGTACACGTATGATTCAAAATCGCAAACATTACGAATGCCCTACCCGTTCCAGTCAACCGGCAGACCGATTTCAAACCGAAACGGGTGGTCGATTCATGTTTACAAGATACTGTTGCGAGATTTCGTACTGAAGTGAAATTCTCGGCCAGGTACAACAACCGGGGTGAACTCACGCCGGGGTGACATTTTGTGGTGGTATCATGTAAACAAATATAGAGTCGTGAGAGGGAACCGGAGTGAACTTGCGCCGGCGCGAAAGTCGCTCCGGCGTCATGTAAACAGTCCCTAAGAGGGTATCAATGGGGTTAAGCGTCAGCCGTCAAACGGCCTAAACTGTAACCGTCAACCATCAAAAATGCAGATTGATATTTTTCGTGACAAGGTATTTTTATCTCGCTTTTTCTTAGTATTACTTCTGATCGTCACGGACTTCTGGCTCCCGAAGCATCCAGCTCCAAAATGGAAAACCCGAGTTCCCATGTTCTGAAAAACACTCCTTCTACACCGTAATTTTTAGGGAGTTATTATAACTCCAAAAATGGAGTAAAAATTTTAGGTACAGGATAACTCCGTTTTTGGGGTTATTTTAACTCCTCAATATCTGGGGTCACTTTTACTCCTGAAAAAGAGTTCTTTAAACTCCTTTTTGGAGTTAAAGTAACTCCACGAAAAATAACTCCACTGCAAGGAGTTAAATTAGCCCCACTAGAGGAGTTATTATAACTCCCTGAAAATTACAATGTAGACATTACAAAACCTTAGAACTTGCTTATATCTGAAATTATTTCGAAATTTTATAAGTGATAGGCCAAGAGGGCCTCCAAAACATGATAACAGTTTTAAATATAAATTTATACAGAAGTTAATATTTGCTAAAACTCTTGGACTAAATTTCCACTAAATAAACGGCAACCGTCAAAAGCTCTAAAATTTAACCGTCAACCGTCAAAGCTACCACCCTGCAGTGAGACCCTCCTTTAAGCGGAAGAGAATTAAAATCTTAAATGAAGAGTTATTCAAAAGCTTAAAGTCTTTTAATCATTTATCCATCAGTTTACTCTCGCCTCATATAAGGGAATCTAATACAAGCTTGGTTTCGGGATTTTACGCCGTGGATTCCGGATTCCCTGTGCCATATTGCGGATCCAAAGCCCAGGCTTTCGGATTCTACTGCAAACGTTTACTGGATTCAGAGTTCCACAAGATAAAACTTCCAGGATTCGGAATCCGGAATCCCTCACATGGGGCGTTCAATCATTGCGTTTCCTTTTTTTGTTACCACTTTCATCTATTTGCTCACCTGATTCAACCTTTTTTTGTCTTGCGCAGTATCACAAGATATTCATATTATTTGTTCAGAGGTTGTCATCTGTAATGTTTTTGTTTGTTTCAACGGAGCGTCCGCGCGCCCTTTTCGCAGCAGAGGCCCATACCTATAGAAAATGGAAACCTATCCATGCCAGAAAAATTGATTATGACGTCGGTGTACGCCCTGTGTCTGTCCATACAGACTCTGAGGGTAGGGCTAAAAACCTCAGCGGGGTAGAGAAGAAAGTCTCAGACATATATGTGTTGCTGTTCTTTTCGACGAAAAATTAACTATTTTATGAACCAAAGGAGTTGCTAGAGTAAAGATCTGGTGTGAAGTTTCTTGAGTTCGGCTTAAAACAAAATTTTCAGAAATAAATTCCTAAGGCTTTACTTTTTGCTTGGTCACCCTTTTGGTCACATTCCAGGAAAAACCTAGTCTCGCCGGAAGAAACAAAAAGTATACCTAATCAAAAGGATAGTTTACACGTAGCAGTTTCTCGGTCCGATTTTTCAAAGAAAACTTATACTTAACCAAAAAATGGCCCTAATTTACCATTCGGGTGGAAACCCTTTTTTAAAAAAAATAAATAAATAAACTGTGAACTGGACGCAGTCAAAGAGTTCATGAATAACAACTAGCTTTTATAAAAGATTAAATTTTATGGTGTAGTGTGGTGGGAAGGGGGGGAGGGGTGGGTTTTGAAGAAGTATCAATTGATCCAATAATTCTTTTCCAAGACTATTGCTGTGATCTATATATTATGTCTTATTTGTTAAACCAAAACCTTACAACTAAACATACATTTCTTCATTGTTTTGGACGTCAACAAGAACCGAGTTTTCTTGTCGGCATTTATCCAGTGCTATGGTCCAATTTTGACAAGTCTTACTTGTGAAATAGCAAAAGCCGTTGAAATAGTTCCAGCCAGGATCACAAATATCTACAAAGTCAGACAAAGATGATAATTTTCAACTTTTGTTAATTTCCTTATGATATTGTTACTTTACTTTTGATAAATAATTGAATCCGTCGTCGTAATTTTTATGTCATCTATCATGAAACATTGTAATTGAGGAGGCTTGATTAACATTAGGCCAGATAAAGTTTCCTTTAGGCCTCCTCGCCATTCTTACTCCATTTTTGTACCGTTTTTTTTTATTTTTTTTATTTTTTTATTTTTTTTTTGTTCTTTTAAACACTTATCTGTGGCAATTAGGATGAATTGTTACTAAAATAGAAATAAATAAAAAAATACCTAGATATATATTAACCTTAACGGCGCCTCAGTCGCAGTACTCTTGCAAGGTTGATACGAAAATAATCGCAAATAAAAACGTTTCCGGGGCATTTGGAGTGGTGCCACCCAGATGGAAGAAAGAGCACTACGTGAAAGTGAATTCGCAAGCAACACAAACTTCTAACGTTTGTTCGATGCATGTTGCTTTAAATTTGAGCGAAGTGTTGTCCTTCAGAAAAAAAAAACACAGGTGAATCAAAAGACGAATTGTTTTCTGGTTGGTTTGTCAAAACATACGGTGGACATACTCAATAAATGAAGACAGTAGTAATTAACAGACCTGTGAGCACAGCATAACTGACGGATAAGGGGTCATATCTGGTCCCGCATAATTCCTTGACACAGGCTCTGAATCCAGAGGTATTCATGTTCTGCAAACATAGCACAATAACTGGGTTTACAGAGGGCAAGATACAGATTCTTTTAAAAATCTTTGTTTAGAATTATTGCTTTTGATATCGAAGAAGTCAAAAGACGCAAAAACATTCGGTAACGTCACTTGACGATGGTAATGTTCTGTGTGAATAGTTAACGCTTTTCAGGACCTCAAACCAAGTGAATGAAAAGGGGTTTAAACAGAGGTACCCAACGACGATTTCCTCCTAAATACATTCACAATTTTTTTTAGGCTATCCAGGGTACTTTTAGATCTTTAGAAATGCATTTTAAGCGGCTCTATAAAATTTGCATCTGTTCGATCATCCTAGGGGAATTTGAGTCTTTTCGAATTAAAAGGGCTAAATCAGTATTACTTTTCAGAAAATTTTGGATGCAATTTTAAAATGTTTTACGAAAGTGAGAGTTTGTCTTAATCCTCTCTCCGTCGCATTTTTTAATCCGAAAACTTTTAGGTTTCCTTTTTCTTCGAAAATTAGCCCAACAAGAGGAGTAAAATGTGATAAGGTAAACTTCAGTAATCGTAGAACATTTATTAGATAAGCTTCAAAAATTGTACCTGAATTGAACGGTCATCTAGAAATTTCTAGTCGTCCTCAAGCAAAAGAAAACTCTAGGCAATATATTTGCTTCTCCGAACATGTAATTTAAAGAAAAAAGTCGTTGGGTGCCTCTGTTGAACACTTATGTCCAGGTTTGCACGCAGCAGCAAAAATTGCGATTTTTCGTGTGTTGCGAAAAATCGCAAGTCTAACGATTTTTCGCGTTAGTTGCGATTTTTTACATTTCTTTGACCATCACGCCTCCTGAATTTAACCCATAGACGTCCGAGACTTTCAGGGTTTAGGGTGATTTTCTACATATAAACAATCCATAGGATTTCGTGAATCCATAATTGGGGTTACCATGGAAATTAGTGCTGTTCTAAAAAATGAAGGCTTGAGTTTTCTGGAAACGTCATTCTGACATGGTC
The DNA here is from genome assembly GCF_958299795.1 of Porites lutea. Classification (NCBI taxonomy): domain Eukaryota; kingdom Metazoa; phylum Cnidaria; class Anthozoa; order Scleractinia; family Poritidae; genus Porites; species Porites lutea. Next base: position 53,924,245 of record NC_133201.1, on the reverse strand, counting down.
ATTTTGCTTCGTTGAACTATAATAACGGCTGAAGTTTGAATTCTACGCGATTTTTGGTACTTTCAAAGCCATATTTCATCTTTAGTGCCTGCCTGATGAGCATTACTAAGCTTGAGGGTAGCCAAGAGTCCACTTTGTCAAAGAAGCGAGTAAGGTGATGAACTGATCGTTTGCGAATTTTGCTTGTTGCTCGTGTAACTGGCATGGAAAAATAACGGCCGCTCCGAAACGAAGTAGCTTTGGGACTCGACTACTGATGAATTTCTTGACCCACCACGGCATATTTTAGAATTTACGACCAGTGAAAATGACAACAAGCGCGAAATTTCCGTGGTAGGTCAGAGTGGCAGTAAATCTTATACAAATATGAAAAAAAAAAAAAAAAAAAAAAACTTCTGGCTATTTCCTAGCATGCAGTTCAGTCATGATGTTGAAAATCGAGCCAAGGCCAGGCTGCACTAGAACAAAAGGCTATATTTCCAGGAAACAAAGAAGAATAAAAAAAGACACTTCTAAGCTAGAACAAGGACTGAATTTTACCGTGAATGGTGACTTTTGTTTTTGTAACGATGATTTCTCAAAACAAAATCCTGAAGGCAAAACACAGGATTTGTGTCGTTTTTCTACGACGTTAAAAACGGTCATTAATTTGCTCTTGTCCAAATTCAGAAGGTGATATTTTGCAAAAAGCGCATTTTTGCGTTTATTCAGGATATCCCTATTTGAAGGGCATTCTACCCAATGCTTACAGCTGACAGTTAATAAGGCAATGCTCGCGCGATTGAGAAAGTTGCAAGTTGCAGTGTAGTCTTGTACGGCCAGTTTAGCCGGCAGGGCCGTCAATGGTTAACGTTATTGAATTTTATTTTGACCACATGCTTTTCTTAAATATGGTGCAGTTTGCATTACACTGTATGTGTATGTGTACAACAGGTAAGCTACACCTATATATGGCCTCCAGTCTGCCAGTCTGTTTAATTTTATCCTTCGTCGAGTTTTGGTTTGAAATTTGTTTACTAGGACGCATCACTATAATACGCTTCAAGTCAGAGAGAACCTTTACCTCGATCCACGTGGTAATTCCGTTATGAATCGGACCTGAATTCCCAGATACCGTCGTACTGTGATTGGCTGAGACAAGCATTGTCGGGGTCGAGTTATAAACTCTCGTGAATGAAACGAACTGCCATATAAGAGAAAAATACAACGCTTAAGACACTATTTCCTGATCATTATAAGTTTGAATTACCGCCTGTTTTTGTTGTTGTTGATGTTTTTTCGTTTTTAAATTTTGCTTTTTGTTTTTTTTTGTTTGTTTCAGAAGTTTTTGTTTAAGTCAACATTGGACATTATTTGAAATTAATCATTTTATCAGGACGAACAACCAACTCTTTTATGTATATTTGAAACATTGTTTTCCGTGCCAGCATCTTTATTTTTCTCGTCGCTTTATAAGAGATTTTCCGAGATCTTTACTACATATGACGGTTATTTGAACATCAACTTGTTTATCCGGATAAAACCGGTATGGAGGAAATGCGACTGTCTGACAGTTTGAATCTGACCATTTTGGAACGTGTAGCAAATCTATACGGCCCCGTACAATTGGAAAACCTGTTTTATAACAAATTAAGAACATTATGAGGAAGCGTCACTTTAATAATTCAGCATTATCATCAAGGCAGCTTTATTAGCTTGCCTTAGAGCAATCTTTCAGCATTGTCTCCGTGGCTATGATTGGTGATAAAAAAAAGCGTGTGAGAACTCTAGCCCAACAAAATTAGAACTAAAACTAGGCTACAACCTCCAATGCCGGATACCTTTTCACAACATAATGTATAGTAGCTTCTTATTTTTTGCCTGCCGGTTTCAGAGCCCAAGATAAACATTTGGCCTTACACACGAGTACAGTGGTCATCATGGTGCTCTCTCAAAATGTTTGTGTTTTTAATGTTTTATGGCGCCAGCACGTCTCCAAACGGTACGAAATGTTCAACAAAACTTAGAGGCACCTCTGGCGGGGAAGTTAATGCCCTACAGTAGCCCTAACTTTGGGCTATTCTGTCTTCATGCCATGTGCTTCGAGCGGCCATATTGGTTTTACTCCCAAGTGGAAGAAACACGTCGCTTTTTGCAAAATCATTTACTACCGCAACTCATCTGCCTCATTCCAACTGAATTATTTACCATTGTGTGGAGACGTTCATCCAAATCCTGGTTACAAAAATGAAGCAAAAAGCGATATAAATTCTCGTGTTAGAAGGAAGAAGCCTACGTGGAAATATCCATGTTAGCGCCTGTTATGCAGGCTATATCCGTGTGGAATGTGTAACAAATCAGAAATGAATCTTTTTTGAAGGCTGCAGTTAATGGAACCAAGTTAGGTGTATCAACATTGATAACAGATTCTACATGGAGCTAAGCTCCTCGAACCAAAGTTGGCGATGCTTCAACTTCACGGATTCGTTCTTCGAGGAGACCACTGCGGAGCTAGTTAAATCTCCGTCAATATAAAGATGATTTTATGGACGAATCTGTGGCGAGGGCCAAAGAGGAGAGAGCTAAAGATGCAAGAAATATATTCATCTTTCATTTGAACGTCAATAGTCTGCAGAATAAGATAGAGGAAGTTGTTTTCTCATAGACGAATTTAAAGCTCAAGTAGTATTTCTGACGGAAACAAAAATCGACGGACCGTATCCTAATTGTCAATTTGCAATAGAGAGGTACAAAATTTACAGGTTTGATAGGAAGAAGGGTGCAGGCGGTGGTTTGGCATACGTGTCCTCTAAATTGGCATCGAAAAGGCTCAGTTTGCCATGGTCTTTTAGTACCATCGAAGTTCTAGCCATCGAAATCGCTCTTGGCAGGCATGAAGCAATGCATGATTGGAGTTTACAGGCCGCCTAAGGCGTCATGTGCTAACGACTACATTAGACTGGAAGAGGAGCTAAACGATGTCTTTACTTGGGCATCGCTTCAGAAGGAATTATTAATAATCACAGGGGACTGAGATTAGATCAAAGAGAGGGCAAAATACTTCGAGATCTACAAGAAGTACAAGGGCTGGAATGCTTATAGCGGGGCTCTCGCGCGAGAAGAGCACCATGGGTAAGAAAATGTGCTAATCTACCCATCTGAGAAAATTTGGTAATCACGTGACCGTACGCCCGACCGTCCGTCCGCACCACAGGCATACCAAGGTAAAATAACTCAATCAACAGGTATGGCGACCCAAATGCAAATCGAGGTTATTTTGGCGGGAAATCGCATAGCCACCCGCGTCTTGTAAAGCAGAGGCAGCTAAAAATTCAATAAATTTAAAGACGAAACCGGAAAGCGGAAATTGTTTCTGTATCCATGTTTTCTAAAGTATTAAGCTTAGATTAATTGTCATGTCCACAAATTTGGAATATAGAGCAAGAGAAAGACAGAAAAAAAGAGAAAAAGCGGCAGGCCAGCGAAACTCAACGAGAAAAAGGGCGACAGAGATCTAGAGCGAGAGATAAAAAACAAAGGAGAATTTTTTTTGTTGGAAGAAAAACATGAAAATTTTGTGGCAGTTGTGACAAAATGAGAAATGGTAGCGGCCACCAAAGCAAGAAGAAAATGAGTGGCAGTGAAAAAAAGTGAACGAGAACACGTACGACATTTCCTCCATAAAAACGTTTTTGGACGTTTCACGGTGTAGTCGTGCAAAACAACGGCAAAGAAAAGAACAAAAAAAGTGAGCTGCACGTGCAAAGTTGCTTTTTTGCTAATTAGACCTATTGTTGTTTTTCACCGTTCTCCGGCGTTTCCTTCGCTGCTTAGCATTACACGATTTTATATTTTGTTTGAACAAACTATAAATATTATCGAGAGCTTCGCTTTTAGCCCTGGCTAAATCTATATATTAGTTACCATGCCAACCAGGGTAACAGATACGACTGAGTCTTTGGTGGATGTCATATTAACTATAACAAATCACAATACCATAAGGCGTGTGGCGTTTATAATCCAGAAGTAAGCGATCGCGCAATGGTATACGGATAAGTGACTGAGAAGGTGAAACATCATCAGAGCAAATTGCAGAAATTGGTTTCATTTAGGGACTTTAAGAACTTAAATGTTGAGAATCTAAAAGACAACTTGAGAACAGCGCCATGGCATGTGGGTGAAATGTTCGAGTCTGTAGATGATAGTTATTACCATTGGACTTCACTACTAAATACGATATTTAAACATATGCCAGTAACAAGGATGAAAGTGAGGGCAAAAGATGTGCATAAATGACACCAACTTGGACGAAAGCTACTAGTGAAAAGTGTCGTTTTTCGAAACGATTTAGCCAAATTAGGACACCGGAGAACTTTGAACTAAAACGGCAATGGTGGAATGAACAAAGGCGAATAACGATTAGAAAATATTGGAGTGAACTAGCGGATGATTTGCGTCAAAATCCGACGAAATTTTACAAAACCTTCAAACCTTTCCTTGATAGGAAGGACAAGGGAGATGGTGCAAGAGATTTACACCTGAACATGGAACACCAGTGGAAATGAAGAGAAAAACGTGGAGTCCCTTGACGAGAGTGAATTTATAGATCACTGTACCTTAAAATCAGACTGTTTTAAAAGGCATATACAGCCAAATAAAAAATTTATTTATCGTTACCTTCACAGCTTCCTGGGTGATAAACCAGATTATTTTCAAGTCCTCTGCAATAGCTTAACTTATGCCAGCATCGGTTGTCGTAAGTTGTTCCGTTTGCAGTGCACACTGGGTCTTCATATGAGGGGCATTGGTCATTGCACTCACACCGAGCGTCATGGGCACTGTAGGTCCTGCAGACTCCAAACCGTGGGCAATGCACATTAAGGCAAGGATTAAGATCTGTACCAAGAAACAAATCATTATATTATGGAGTTATTCTCACGATTCAAAAAAAAAACAATCGCGTATGATTACAACATGTTTGCATACCGGCCAGGGCTCAGTTATTGTTGTGAACCACAAGGTTTATATGATGATGTCATTAAATGGTTTGCTACGCGAATTTAGATAATACAGACAAATTTATTAAAATGAAAAAAAAAAAAACAACAACCTCCAGTGACAGCGTAGCTGACCATTAAGGGATCATGACTCGATCCTAGTCCACTGAGGTCCTTAACGCATATCTTCATAGATTCTAATCCAACTTCCTACAACAAAAAGTGATAGCACTCAGAAAATAAACATGGTCTGATTTTCATCGAACGTCAATTGGGATATGTGACCTTCCGATTTAATATAAATTCCTGCTAATTTCAACGATAACTTTGATCAGATTCAAACTATTCTTTGTCAGCAATTTTAATTAAATTAAAGTCCTTTAATCAATTTAGAAGACTGACCGAAGTACTTCTATCCCCTGACTAAACGAGAGAGATGTGATTTGGATCTGAAGGTGTGGTCACTCTTTGCATAAATTATTCAGTAAAGCACTGAAAAAATTCATAATCCTGATCATCAACCACACGTAATAGCAATACAAACCTACCTCTACCCATGCCGATATGATATTATTTCCTGGAAGACGACTTCCCTTGATCTGACGATCATATTGATGATT
>NC_133201.1:53836149-53913649 GCF_958299795.1 Porites lutea | reverse complement strand
GTGGGTTAATTTTCAAGGACATGACGAGCCGCTTAAAATCACTAAAATTCGCTTCCTAAAAATTCTTAATTATGCACACTTTTTCAACCGGCAAATTCGCTACCCGGTAAAACACCGAAACACCTAAAATTCTGACTTTTCGAAAGAGGAAACGTCAATGTAAAACCTGGTATAAAAATTATTTTCGGGCTTTTCATCAGCGCTGAGTACTAACGCTCTCAAAATCGTGATAATCACAACACTAACCTGCTACAAACGAAAACAATAGGGAAGCCGTACCGTACTAAATAATCGAAAGGAACCTGAAAATATCTTCTTGTATTTGATTTCCTCGGTATATGGACTTAGACTATGGCAGAAAAGTCATGTTTGGCTCACCTCCTGTGAGATGTAACACTCAAACGTTAAGTGCTGGTGTATTCAGAATCCTACACGGACGCGTTGAGTTCGGCAAAGTACATCATCTTCTCATTGACATTCAACCAGTGACTCCAAGAAAATCCAGCATATTTCTACCCCTTGTTCTAAAACAGCAATCCATGAAAGTAGTGAAACCTTCTAGCGTCAGTCCCTTGCTCGTAAAGAGGAAAGCTTACGCTCTGTTCTCCTCGCCCATGCTGCGGCAGAAATGTAAATATGATGTCCGATGTCGACTTCATTTCTCTGTCACGTAATGGTCAATTGATAGGATTTTGTCACGCGTTGCCAAAAACTAAATCGAAAGATTCAATAAGACGTTCAAAGCAAACAGTTTTTATTTGAGAGCTATGAGAACACCTCTGCGACCCTTCACGCGGAAAACGATACGGAAAATTTTAAAGGATCCGAACGTGACCCGTAAACTATCGCAGCGCCAGAAATCGCACGAAAACTGCTCAAATTGAATGGCTGTCTAACGAAAAGAATTTCTTGTTTAGCGGGGCTGTCTAACGAAAAGATATCGGACAATTCAATCACAGGCAATGCAAAGAAGTCAAACAATGGACTAGTGCCTGTACAGCCGCAAGAACGTTTAAGACGGATTCCGCTCAAGGTTCGAGCAATATTTACTAAAAAAAATATTTACTAAAAATCTACTCATAGCGCGGTAACTTTGAGAATGCTATTTAAAATCCACTTTAGTTCATTTCTCCAAGAGATCCCCGCGATTAAATTCTCAAGCATTTTCGAGAAAAATAGTGTCCAACCTCGTAAGAATGCTTAAAGCGTGTGTTATTGTGTTTTTAACTAACGGGAAACGTGTCTTTTTTTATTGAAATATGGAACTTCGCGTCTAATTTTCTCTTGTGGGATCAGCCTGAGAGCTTACAAGTCTCGATAGGTTCTTCTTAACTGCATTCAAAATATTACCATGCCATGAGGTTTTTTTGGTAACTTAATTTCTGCCAATAGTGCTCAAATATTCTGCGAAAATCTTAATTTTATCCCATCTGCAGCACAATGTGCACAGAAGTTTCCCCTCCAATGATTTTAACAAGGGAAACAACAAGGGTGCTTATTCGTTTTAAGGTGGCTCCGTAATTAATACCAGAGCATTTTGCTGTGACAAATTTTCCGTCGTAACTTTTTCGATTTTAACGCGATGGCTGCGAAACTTTGCAAAGAACAACACATATCATCCGACAATAATACAAAATATTCCGATTTCATTGATGGTAAATATTTCTTGAGAAATTAGCGCTTAAAAGGACCCTACTGTTCAAAGAAAATCGCGTCTAGTAAAAAATTTTGCTGATGTTTTTTTACTGAAATTTCTGGTATCGGCTTCAATTGATATAATAAATATGCCAGAGGAATTTCAGAAAAATCGTTGGAGCAGAGGTCCGTAACTAAAAGTCGCTCAAAATTCAGCTGTGAAAATGTTTTGGAATTTCAAACATAAATTACTATCAGGTAGAAGGAGACACCAGTTTGAATTTTCGGGACAAGTAAATTCAGCGTTTGCTAATTCTTAAAACAAAAGCCGATTGCCTATCGTGCTATTCTTTAAAAAATACTTTTTAGTTTTTGAAGCACTATAAATTGCTCCAAACCTTGCTCTGAAGTAGAATTACTTGTTCTTCGACAGTTTTAAAATATCCCTTGGCAGTTTTGGCTCAAACTCCTGCTGCATACATTTTGATGTATTGCAATGCATTTTCAACGACTTTTGCTGCTGTTCGTTGCTTCCAACTCAGGAAAAAAAAGGATTGAGATTGAACACTACCTCGTATCAGAGCTCAGATAGAACTGTCCAGCACCTTTGTTTATGACTACAAAATGAGCACGAGCGGCAGTTCTGCGAGGAATTCGCACCTCACCCAGGGGGGGAGGGGGGGGGGGGGGCGAACGACAATGATGACCATGCCTGTGAACCGAATAACATCACAGTGCAAAATAAAATTATCGCAAAAATACTGCCCGTGAATAAATTTACAACTCTGAAATTTTTGTCACTCCTTCCTTAAATGAATGGGTATTTTTTCTTGATTATTATGTTTTGCTCTGCAGTACATGTTTATACAGATCGGTTCACAGACATGGGCATCATTGTCATTCGTCCCCCCTGGCTGAGGTGCGAATTCCTCGCAGATCTGCCGGTCGTGCTCATTTTCTGGTCATAAACAAAGGTCCTCGACAGTTCTATATGAGCTTCGATACAAGGTAGCTTACAATCCCAATACCTTTTTCGTAATTTGGAAACAACGTACAGCGGGAAAAGCCGTTGAGGATGCATTGCAATACATCAAAATGTATGTAGCAGGAGTTTGAACCAAAACTGCCAAGGGATATTTTAAAAATGTCGAGGAACAATTCATTCGACGTCAGAGCAAAGTTTAGAGCAACTTATAGTGCTTCTAAAACTGAAAAGTACCTTCTAAAGAATAGCAAGATAGGCAATCGGCTTCTGTTTTCAGAATTAGCAAACAATGAGTTTAGTTGCCCGAAAATTGAAACTGGTGTCTCCTTCTTCCTGATAGTAATTTATTTTTGAAATTCCAAAACATTTTCACAGCTGAATTTTGAGCGACTTTTAGTTGCGGACTTCTGCTCCAACGATTTTTCTGAAATTCCTCTGGCATATTTATTATATCAATTAAAGCCGATACCAGAAATTTCAGTAAAAAATATCAGCAAAATTTTTTACTAGACACGTTTTTCTTTGAACATTAGGGTCCTTTTAAGCGCTAATTTCTCAAGAAATATTTACCATCAGTGAAATCGGAATATTTCGTATTATTGCCGAATGATATCTGTTGTTCTTTGCAAAGTTTCGCAGCCATCCCGTTAAAATCGAAAACGTTATGACGGAAAATTTGTCACAGCAAAATGCTCTTGCATTAATTACGGAGCCACCTTAAACAAGTTCATTTTCCACCACAGTCGTGAGTTTTCAATGCATATCACAATTTGTGCTACAAATTGTTTCTTTACGTTTCCATAAAGTCATTCTTTTTACGTTATTTTGTGGTCTTATGTTTCAGTGCCGGAGTTCTGCAAACAATCTTTCATGCAATGATTTCAAACAGAAAAAAAACAAAGAGATTGATGTGATGTAATCCATATGCTAAAGCTACTCATGCACTTCTATCGGTACATAGCCTTATTTTTTTTTAACCTAGCGGTGTAAAGCTATCGATTACGTGCTTTGTGCCACGCGCCACGCGAGAACGGTGATAAAACATATAAGATTTTCACGTATTGACTGTACAAAGAACCAAAAAATGTTTATCTTTTTACGTGGTTTAATTGGAAAAATATATTGACAAGACGGAGACATTTCATGGCGTGAATTTAGTCGTTCAGCTTGTGAAGAATATTTTATCTCTTTAACGAGATGAATCCCATAGAAGCGTGGTTTGTTTTCGTATGGTACTTATGTAGCCAGGAGCTCCTGATGTAGCTCATAACGTTGTGCACCTTTCTCAGAATTTCTCCATTGATGGATCAAGATTAGTTTTTAGTTGTAAAGTAAAGTTAAGCCTGAATAGGAACCTAATGGCTCATCTGCTCGGAGCTCATCCCGGTTTCTGTAGCATGAAGTGATTGGGGGTATTTCTGCTCCCCTCTGGATTGGATGCCAGTCCATCGCAGGTTCCCCCCAGCATGAAGTTTGCTGGTACCCATTTATACACCTGGGTGGAGAGAGGCACTGTGAGAGTAAAGTGTTCTGCCCAAGAACACAGCACAATGCCCCTGGCCAGGGCTCAAACCCTGACCGCTCGATCCGGCTGTGGCCACCCGCCTCCCATCGATGCTACAATAATTGTATCAAACAAATGCCCAAACATTGGTGAGCAAGTGGTGGCCACTTTTGTGACGTAAACGATGGGTGTGTTACTCAAGAACGACTCCTTTTTAGTCGAATTCTAATCAGCACATCAAGATTTACGTTTTTGGGAAGTGTAAAAAAAAAAAAAAAAAACGCTGAAAGCAGTTTCAGGACCACCTCAATTTTTGGAAAATTTAAGGTAGCTGTGAATCCTCCCTGATCAGTAATCTTTTATCGATTCCGGCAGTACACATTTCACATTCACTTTCACATTTTATTTATTTTGCACTTAATATTCAGAAATTACAATAATAACATAAAAAAAAAGAAAAAAAAGATGCATATATAACAATCAAAGGAGATCAGTTCCATCGTGAAACTTTTTTTTTTCTCAAGACTTGAAGTATTGGTCAAACGGAGTCGCTAGTAGACGGTAGACTTAAGGACTTGTGATGGCCTGCATTCGAGATCAATATTTACAGGCAAGTACGCGGCAGTTTTTCTCCCTTTGGCCACCTATCGACGGCCAACACATATTGATCGCACGTCATTCGTTACAGGTCTGCAGCTAGTTTGCATTAGCAAGTAAACGTGAAGTCCGTTTGCCCTTTCAACCCGTGTTTGTGTTGATAGGAGATAATTCTGTCGTTGTATCGTAGGGGTCAGCGGTGTTCCGCGTGGGCCGTATTGTATGTGTAAAACGAAGATGGCTGCATGTGCTCTGAGAATAAAGTGTTGTGTTCTCGAAAGCTGTTGTTCCTTTGATGGAAGCTTCCCCAGCCGGTCAACATGGTGTCAGAACCCTTACCAAATCCAACACTGTTTTGAACGTATTTTTAAGCTATTTTGAAAACTGTTTTTAACCTGTTTTGTGAAATAGGTTTTAAATAGGGTGAAAAGTGTATTTTTAATGTATTTTTCGACTGCTTTTAAAGGTGTTTTAACCTGTTTAAAACGCTATTAAAAAAGAATTTTTAAAGTATTTTTAAATTCGTTTAAAATATATAAAAAATTCCAGGGCTTTTGCAAGGCTCAAAACAGGTCTAAAATAGTTTTTAAATATCTTATAAATCGGAATAAAAACAGGATAAAAACAGTTTCAGAAACATATTTTAATTTGCTATACTAATTTAAAACTATTTTTAATGGCAATTTTAAACGTATTTTGAAAAAAACAGGTTTAAAATAGGTCCAAAAATATATTTTTAATATATTTTTCGACTGATTTTAAAGGTGTTTTAACCTGTTTAAAACGCTATTAAAATGTTATGCTTCAAAATATATTTTAATAGCTTTTTAATGGGTTTCGAAATTTAGTAAGATAATCGTATTTGCAAATACAATAAAAATACTTTGAAAATAGTATTAAAATACCACAGAGGAAGAAAAGCAATAACACGCGTATATTGTGAAAATACATCAAAAACAGGATGCAAAAATGCAAAAACAGTATAAAATTGTAAGAAAATAGCCTTAGAGTTGTCTGAAAACAGTACAAAAATCGGTCGAAAGAGCATAAAAACAGTACAAAAACAGGATGAAAATACCATTTAAATTCATGAAATAAAATGAATACAAAACCGTCGAAAATTACTCAGAAAAAGCAAGATTTACTTCTGCGAAATTTCTCCACACAGTCCTACGCTAGCATTTCACCGGAATTATCTCTTAGCCGATTACTTTACGTAGATTTCCCTACGAATTCTTGGGAAATTCTTAAGGAATTTTTCAGAAATGCTGAAATCAATCTTTAGCCTGTGTACAAACCCCCTCCCCTCAATAAAAATCGGAGGGGAAGGGGATCGGTACACAGGCTATCAATCTTCCGCTTCAAAAGAGTATTGCGTTACGTTACCGGTAAATAATAATCTACATACATGTAACTTACATTTTTTATTATATTCACGGCTTTACTCAATTATTATCAGAAGCTTGCAGGCTACGCCTGAACGTTTAATTATTGGCTGATAAAGAACAATATAAGAATAACACCATCAAATTTACAAGAGCATGAAAGAGGTCGGTGACGTGACATTAAGTGACTGAGAACAGCGAGGCTGAGCATGGAACCCTGTAAAAACTAAAATTGCCGTACAGGCGGGAGTATATAAATGTTTACTACCCTTCATTTGTTTCTCATATGGCGTATACTTAAGCGTCTTAGTAACATGTTATGCATATATTGTGTATAATACTCACATAACAGAAGACTCTTGGATTAACACACAAGACAGCACAAGACCGCGTGCTTCGGAGAGAAACTGAACCAGATCCTTTCAAAGTACATAACAGTCGCTGAGGAGTCATACCCATTTTTGATCCGTGATAAATGCAACATCTACGTGTTCAGACAATCCGCAGAGTTGAAATGTATACTTTTGTAAGATCATAACAAACAGTAAAATCAAGCGCACCCGCCATCACAGCAACCGCCGGTACAATAATTTGAAATGAGCAAAGGGCAAAGGACGGTTTGTTTATCACGTGCATTTGTCACATCACCGCGGCGCGAAGTCGTGATTTCAGTCGCGCGTGACATCTTAGAAATAATATGCCATGCATGTGCGGAATAATCTATGAATGAAAGATAACCATATGTCGGAGTTTATTCATATCTGAGCTTTGTTTCTTGATGCAATATATATGAGAAGAGATCTTAGCTTGGATAATTTATTTATTATGTAATTTCAAGGGCTTATTTTAGATAAACCTCTGTTGACCGCGTGCATCCGGTTCTCGGCCCGCGGCTTCGGCTGTTTGTGAAAAAATTTCTATATGAAATTAAAATGCCATTTTAAGAAGTTTCTTTTAAAAAACTTATGGAAAGTCCCGTAACTGCATTAATTGAATCACGGCTAAAATCTACGCGGAGATTTTCGCAGAGAGCTTGCAGGTAATGAACAGTGATCAGGAACGGATAGATCTTTTATCGGAACACTGTCACAGTTACGTGTTGTCAGTCAAAGCTAAAACCTATTCCTAATTTTCTTCTCTTTTTTTATTTAATTTAGATTTAATTTTTCGCTCAGCTTCGAACGTTGTTGGGAGGAGAATCCGGTCCACAATATGTGACAGCTTGTTTTGAGTCATTTATGAGTTCGTGACACGATGAAGGCTTAAAAATTAACTTTGTGCAATTGTTACTTTTATTTATAGTCTGAGTATAAGTCTCCCAAAAGACATTACAGTATTGCACCCTAGTAATAATAAGTTATAAGTACACTACTTTAAAGTATTTACAATAAGGTAAGCATTTGATGACTTTAAGCAGACTTCAAATAGTTTATGGATAATCTGTTTTTATAGTCAGAGTGCTGTGTGCCCAAAATACAATTCAAATAGACCTCAAAACAGTGTTTAAGTACCCTATTTAAAAGTATTTAAAATGCGGTCAGTTCTTAAGATTTTAAAACATATTTCAAATAGTCTATTTGAACTCTGTTTGTAACTTTGTCAGTGGATGTGTCTCAAAATACATTTTAGATACAACTCAAAACAGTGTTTAAGTACTCTATTTAAAAGGATTTAAAATACGGTCAGCATTTAGGCTCTTAAAACATATTTCAAATAGTCTATTTGAACTATGTTTATAACTTTGTGAGTGGATGCGTCTTAAAATACATTTTAGATACAACTCAAAACAGAGTTAAAGTACCCTATTTAAAAGTATCTTAATTACAGTCAGCATAAAAGCCCTTAAAACATATTTCAAATAGTCTATTTGAACTCTGTTTGTAACAGTGTTAGTGGTTCTATGCCCAAAATACATTTTAAATACTCTATTTTAATCATATTTATTAAACAAAATACATTGTAAATTGATGAGAGAGGTTTTCCTTTACATGAAATACAATTTAACTACACTCAAGATATATTTCAAACAGGGGCGAAAATTTAAATTTTTTTGTCAAATAGTATTAAAATACAGGAAAATAGTGTTCAAATACTGAAAATACATTTTAAATACTTTAAAATCAGTTTCAAAATACATATGGTTTGGTAAGGGGTAGACGAGCACGCGCCTTAAGTCAGAAGGTTTCGTCCATAGTACGGTCAGTTTATGTTTGAGAACGAACTGTGGGAGTTGTACGAATCGTTCCCGCCATTTTCGGATGTTGTCAAGCTGGTGCCCGTATAAATTGTTTGTGTTTGCTGTTATCATGGCCACCACTCCAGTGGGTTTTCATGTCCCTCAAATGCAAGAGGGACTAGATGAGCGAGAAGCTCTAGACTGTTTCATACTGGATTATATTGATTATTGCACGGTGATGGGATGGTTCGAGCGGAAAGACGGATGTAAATATGACGATCAAAGCGAGGATGGAAAAAAACAATGGAAGAAACAAAACCTTTGCATGTCAACACTTCGAGCAACTCTGCCTTCGAAGATGAAGAGATTGATTAATCCAAACAACAAAACGCTGGGACTATCCGAAGAAGATAAGAGTGACCCGGTGAAAGTTATTAAAGCCCTCATTAAGCACTTTGGAGGCAGTGTCAGTGTTCAAGCTGAGCGAACGAAAAATGGGACGCATGTTTCAGTCCGAAGGAGAATCTATTAGTGCGTGGGAATGTCGAGTGGTAGAGCGAGCTAGATATTGTGAATATGGGAATTTTGAAGATCAAGCATGCCGCGACCGTTTTATTGCTGGCTTGGTGGACGAAACTTTACAAGGAAAGTTGAATACTAATGGTCATCGTGACAAGGATGGTAACATTGTGGAGTTCCGTACTGTCGTTGAAATAGCAAAGAATTATGAATCCTCCACTGACGCTCGAAGGCTTATGAGGCAAGTCCGTGGAGATCAAGAGCAGGTGAATTGGACCGAAAAAGCCTCCCAGTCAAAGCAAAACAGCGCTCGTTCGCAAAGCCAAAGCAATGGCAAAGAGTCGTCTAGAAAACAGTCTGAGTGTAACTACTGTGGGGCGACACCGAGTCACCCAAAGGAAAAGTGTCGTGCATTTCTCCTTAAGTATAAGTGCAGAAAATGTGGCAAAGAAGGGCATATAGCTCGGAAATGTTTGAGCAAACCTCAGAATGTGAATGCATTGGATGATTCAGTTTCTGATGATGGGCAAGAAACATCATTTGTTTACTCTGGACACTCACTCTGTGAGAACAGTATCTGTACAGAAGGGGAAAAAGTTTTTCGCGGCAATCAAATTATCCGCAGCAAACAAATTTTTTACTTGGAAAACTTTGCAATTAGATACTGCGTCAACCACCAACACCCTTGCAGTGGAGGATCTCCGGAGCATGTGTCCAGCAGGAGTTGATATCCATGGCCTAATCAAACCCTCCTCTGCCACCCTGCGTACCTATGGAGGAGGTGTAATAAAGCCAGTGGGGCAAATAGACTCGGTCTGTGAAACTCAAGGAAAGTTTCACACTCTTCAGTTTCAGCTGTTAAATAAGGACGTCATGGGATCACAGCCACCTCTTCTAAGTGGATCTGATTGTGTTAGATTAGGCCTGGTTGAGATAAGAGGAAACACCTGCTCCTTGGATCGTAACGACCAAAAAGGGGGTGCCTCAGAAGTGTGCCAGCTTAACTCGGGACCTCTGCGAGGAAGAGTGGAGGAAAGTGGAACTCCTGATCAGGAAGTCAGGCCCGCCTCACTGAATGGTAGTGCAACAGAGGAGATTAATGTGACTGAGGAAACCACCAGCACCTCTCCAGTACAAGGTACGTGTGAGGATATTAGTGTAGTTCATCGTGCTGTCATCAGTGAAGAAAACGTTCGTCCAAAGAGGAGCATGGCTAGTGAGGTGGGTGTGTCCCATGTGCCTGTCCCCTGGGGAAAACTGACTAAAGCCATTGTCATGGATGCCTTTAAGGATGTGCATACAGGGTTAGGAACTTTGGGGCCGCCCCTGCACATCAGCATGAACCCTAATGTGACTCCAATCCAAGCTCATCCACATCGGTGCCCTGTAGCAAAGAAAGCAAAAGCATCTGACGCAATACGTGACCTTGAAAAACAGGGTATCCTGAAAAAGGTTACTGAGCCGACTGCATGGATCTCCAACAGCGTCTATAGAGAGAAACCCGACGGAAGCATACGCGTGTGTATTGATCCTAGCCAAACGATCAATAAAGCCATTGAAGTCCCAAAGTACCCCATTCCTACAGTTGATGAGTTACTGCCTAAGTTGAACAATGCCAATTTTTTTTCCTGTGTGGACGTGTACAAGGGGTTCACGAACATTGAGTTAGATGACAGTTCCTCATTCCTAACGACCATGCATACTCCAATTGGTCGTTACCGTTGGTTGCGTATGCCGTTCGGGGTCAGTTTAGGACCAGAGGAATACCAGCGTAGACAACATGAAGCACTGGAAGGATTGACTGGTGTTGTGAACAAGGCTGATGACATTTTGGTCTTTGGGAGTGGAGATAGTATGGAGGAGGCTGAGAAGGATCACGATATTAACCTTTGGAAATTAATGTTGCGGTGCCGTGAAGTGAACCTCAAGTTAAACCCCAGGAAATTTCAGTTCAAAGTGAAACAAGTTACTTGGATGGGCCATCTCCTTAGCAGTAATGGCATCACCCCACATCCAGATCGAGTCCAGGCTATTAAGGACATGACCCCACCACAAGATGTGAAAGGGGTTCAGCGGTTCCTGGGCATGTGCAATTATTTGTCACGCTTCACCCCAAACCTTGCAGAAATTGTGTAGCCGCTCACTGAGCTGACACATGTGAATGCAGTGTGGTCATGGTCCTCCCAGCATGACAAAGCTTTTAAGACAGCCAAAAGCTTAATTGCAAATGCCACGACGTTGAAGTTCTTTGATGTGAACAAGCCATGTGTATTACAAGTGGACGCCAGTGACACAGGCCTTGGAGGTGCCCTGCTGCAAGATGGGCAACCTGTGGCTTTTACAAGTTCAACGCTGTCAGCAACTGAAGTCAACTATGCACCTATTGAAAAGGAATGTCTGGCCATCAAGGTAGCCTGTACAAAGTTCTACCAGTATCTTTATGGTAAACAAGATGTTATAGTACATTCTGATCAGCAGCCGTTAGAAACGATTTTCAAAAAACCCCTGAGTAGAGCCCCAAGACGCCTTCAACGGATGATGCTTCAGCTACAGCCGTTCAAGTTCACAGTAGTTTACAAGAAAGGCAAGTACATGTACTTGGCCGATACACTGTCGAGAGCCGCCTTGAACCTCCCTACACCCTCAGACCCACAAGAAGAGGTGTTCCAGTGCAATTCAGAGGATGCACTAGAGATGTTCCGGGTAGAACTAGAGACTATAGAACTAGACTCCCCTGACATGTATCCTAGCACCCTGGAGGAAATTAAAGCTGAAACCGAGGCAGATCCTACCCTGTCAGTCCTATGCATGTTCGTGGCCCATGGTTGGCCCTCCGACAAATCACGGGTGCCCACAGCACTCCATCATTACTATCCGTTAAGGGATGAGCTAGCGGTATACAATGGTGTATTGTACAAGTCACACAAAGTCCTCATTCCCGGGAAGCTACAGTTTACTATGCTGAAAAAACTCCACCGCGGTCACCAGGGCGGTGAAAGCATGATTCGCCGGGCTCGAAAAGTAATGTACTGGCCTGGAATGCAAGCTGCAATCCTTCAAGAGAGTGCCAAATGTTCATTGTGTGCTAGCTATGGTTCAGCCCTTCCAAAGGAACCGATGTTGTCTCATGAAATTCCACAAGGTCCATGGAAATTTATCTCGCAGGACCTATTCAAGCCGGGTGGGCGTTGGTATTCTGTTACGGTAGACCACTACAGTGATTGGTTTGAGGTCGATCTGTTGAATGAAGACATCACTGCTGCCAATGTTATCTCAGTCACAAAGGCGCACTTTGCCCGTTATGGTATACCAGATACATTTTTGTCCGACAATGGACCTCAGTATACCTCTCAAGAATTTTCGAATTTTGCCAAGACCTATGGTTTCAAGTTGATTACCCGGTCACCGTATTATGCTAGAGCTACCGGTAAAGCTGAAGCTGCCGTTAAGGAGGCCAAGAAGATGTTAAAAAAGTCAGACCTCTGCACTGGTATCTTAGACCATAGGAACACTCCGCCTCAAGGTATGTCTTACTCCCCGGCACAAAAGTTTCTCTGCCGACGAACAAAGTCTAACTTACCAACATCTGAATCATTGTTGAGCCAATCTGTGCCACCTGTAAACGTAGTCCGTGACGAGCATCTGGGTAGGCGAGCTAAAGCCAAAGCTCATTATGACAAAACTGCCAGCAGAGACTTACCCCCTCTTACGCCTGGACAGTATGTGTACACCAGGCCAAATGACCATCACCATGGTGAACAGTGGGGTCACGGCGAAGTCTTGGGCGAAGTAACACCACGCTCGTACGTGATAAAAACGCAAGACGGGTTGGTTAGACGGAACAGGATCCACTTAAGACCTAATGAGCGTCAGGTCCCACGTGACCCGCAACACTTACCAGAACAACCAGTAATAGATAGTGGTGTGGATGTCGGAAATTCTGCGGAAACCATAGTGCCTAACCCCACTTCCGAGTCCACGAATGAGAATTCACCTCCACCAGTGCAAACCTCGCGTTATGGCCGGCCAATTAGACCACCAAAGAGACTGGACCTTTGAAACTGGAGACTAGAGTGCAGTATGGTACTCGCTGTTGACTGTTATCTGACATTGCCTGTTCACATTTGTTAGTGTTAATGACTTATTAAGTTTTTCTTGTATTATTATTATCATTTTTCGAAACATATTAACATGTTAATAGTTTTCTTTGAAAGGGAGGATGTTGATAGGAGATAATTCTGTCGTTGTATCGTAGGGGTCATCGGTGTTCCGCGTGGGCCGTATTGTATGTGTAAAACGAAGATGGCTGCATGTGCTCTGAGAATAAAGTGTTGTGTTCTCGAAAGCTGTTGTTCCTTTGATGGAAGCTTCCCCAGCCGGTCAACATTTGTATGCAAGTTCAACTTACTTGGCACAACTTTCTCCTAAAATTACCGAGGCGTTGCGCTTCTGTAGCTCGCTACTATCTTCTGACGTACAGTAATAAACTTACCGGGAATTTAATTAATACTGGTCATAAATAATGTGATTGTATAACAAAATAGGTACATATCATGACAGTATACGATACATCATTCTGCATTGATCTCTCACATAAAATAGTTAGAAACAAGACGTCACCCAACTCAAAAACCTCCTCCCCAGGGGAAAAAAAAATCGATAGTCAATTTTTAGACCTATGAAATTAGTCTCTAATGTATGACTGCCCCAAACCGGAATCAAAGTGGCTGTGAGCGACTGAACTTGGAAAAAAGGGTGTTTTCGGGAACTTGAGCCTGCTGTACCTAATTATATAGCTAGATTTCCCCCCATGATTGATCCAATGCGTATGTAGCACAGTGTGGTCAGCGCTGGCTTTCCGAGCGGGAGGTCGCGAGTTCGATGCCCGGTGTGGTCGTCTAGTTTTTTTTTTCATCATTTTTGTTTTTTTCCTGTTAAGAAACCATTTACCGAAAGGTAGCGTTTGTCGTTCCGTTTCTTGTGTCAAAAAAATCATCTGGAGCCTTAAATCATTTGTCTCAGTCGATTGGTTTCAAACTCACAATATCGGTCATATCGGGTAGGTTTGTGAAGGAAAAACCACGAAGACTTTCCTTGAATCGAATCGCTAATGAAGAACCATAGTATTTTCCTTACTATGAAAAATATATTATGCCTTCCACCTCTATCTCTCGAAAATAATTAACTTGACACGCTGCAAGTAACTGTACAACGGCCTTAGACGGCTGACGTTCAAAAACCGGGGGGACTACTATATGTGAGGTCGGGGATACTCGTCGTCTCGGGTACCAATCAAGGATCTTGGTCTTACTTAGGGTGTTGATGACAAAACGTCACCATTTTAGCCGTCAAAGTATCCTTTAGGGTGCACTCGAAGAAATAACAATGAAAGAAACGCTCTCAGTTAATTTCTATTTTCAGGCTTGATTTCCACTGATGATCTCTCGAGTACGCGAGTCGGGTGTACAAGTGTGCACGGGATCCTTTCTTAAACACTGGCTAGTAGTTGAACCTATTCCGTTTTAAGTGGTAGCTTTCAGGGATATATTGAAGCTCAAGCAACGTTTACATTAGTATCCCTTAGGAGTTAAGTTCAAATTTTTCGACGAGCAGCCCTTGCCTTTTTATATGGGAGCTCCCCCCGGGTTTCCAAATGTCTAACGGGAAGTGATGGAGTGAAGGAGTGAAGGAGTGATGGAGTGTAATCGTCCCACCACTACAACTTGGAAAAAATATAAATATTTTTTCCAAGTTAAAAAAGGCCTCATCTGCGTAAACATTTGAGAAGGGCTACAAATTTGTTAACGCGGAAATAATCGGCTCCGTGTGAACAAAATACTCAATGCCAAGCCAGAGTGAAGAACACACCCTATTTCAGTCCAATGTGTATACAATTTACACCTTTTTCAGACACAAACAGCTCAAAAACCATACCCTTTGGGACAGTACATACCTCTGATAGTCCCATATAGCAGAGTAATCCCAACCCGACCCCCTCCCGAGCCCAAAACACATAGAAGCACTCTTTCTCTGCCAGAAAATTTCCGTGTGATATTTTATGGGTCAAGTTTGGATCCTTTTGGCTTTAAAATGAAAACGGTTTGCTTTGAACGTCTCATTAAATCTTCCTATTCATCATTCTTTTATCCATTTTTGGCAATGCGAGACAAAATCCTATCAAGTGGACCATTGCGTGACAGACAACGTAGGTCGAAATCGGACGCCATTTTTACATTTCAGCACATAAGCATGAGCACGGAGAACAGCACATAAGTATTTCGCTTTAGCAAGCAAGGGACTGACGCTGGAAGGCTTTACTACTTTTATGGATTGTTGTTTAAGAACAAGGGATAGGAATGTGGTGGATTATCTCGGAGTCATCGATTGAATGTCAATAAGAAGATGATGTACTTTGCCGAACTCCACGCGTCGCAGTGGTTATCGTGTAGGATTCTGAAAACGCCAGCAATTAAAATGTAATATGTTACAGAAGGTGAGCTAGACATGAGGTTTCTACCATAGTTTAAGTCCAAATACCGAGGAAATCAAATGCAAGAAGACATTTCTCGTTCCTTTTGATTATCTGGTCACAGGCACGTGCCGATTGTTTTCGTTTCTAGCACGTTAGTGATGTGATTATCACGATTTTTAGAGCGTTAGTACTCAGCGCTGATGAAAAGCCCGAAAATAATTTTTATACCAGGTTTTACACTGACATTTCCTCTTTCGAAACGTCAGAATTTTAGGTGTTTTGATGTTTTACCGGGTAGCGAATTTGCCGATTGAAAAAGTGTGCATAATTCCGAATTTTTAGGAAGCGAATTTTAGTGATTTTGAGCGGCTCGTGGTTACCTTAAAAATTAACCAACAGAAGTATAATTGGCCACAAAAGACTTGTAAACCCCTCAAAAATACATTTGCAGGCTCAAACTGGAGTGTTATTGTGATGCGGATTGAACAGAACGAAGTTTAAGAAAAGCTATTAGTCACTGAATTTTGCGTGTTTTTGACGAGACTTGGGACAGTAACGGATTTTTGATTTTTTGGCGGGTTTAAAAATATATTTCAAGAAAAAAATCACACCACGTTTCTAGGCTTACCATAGGCTATCTCTGGGAAGAATATGAAAAATTTTGATTTTTCATCATGTGCCACGACTGGCTCAACGATAGTGGACATTCCCTCTTAACGCCTTTCGATTTCAAATATCTAAAAAAGGCCAAGCACAGAAGTGATACATTAAACGGCATTAACATTATGCAACCGGTAAAATAACTGAAGACACACGAAAAAGTGTTACCGTTTGAAGAACAAGCTTTTTCAGCCAATGGAGGTCACGTGACCTAATTTGCATAATTTTAAAGCACAAAAATTGACACAAACTAAAAATGCGGTTAGCTGGCAAAGTTTTATGTCTCTTCATCTAAAGCTCTTAGATATAGACCACCCCCTCACTTTTGAAGAGGGCAAATTAAGGCAAATTGAGGCCCATGCCTTAATTTACCTGAGATGTCGATAGCCCTCACGTAACTTGGCCTATGATTTAGAAGTCTAGTATTTGAGATCAAGTACGAAAGATCGTAATAAGTGAGTCTACTGGGTTGCGTTGAAAATGGCCCCAATTGATGCGCTAAAAGAACGCAGCTTAACGCTTAGGAAGAGGATTTCTACACATTTATACAGATATTTAAATATGAAACATACACAAAATGCTCTTAAGAAATGGTAATAAACAAGTTGGTGAATGGCATTTCTTTATAACTTTGAGTTCGATATACGCACACTCCAAAACGTTGGGAGTCAAAACTATTTATATAGAGAGGTACAAAACTCCCGTAATTACCTTCAAGAGATTTTTCTAATTAATGCAAATTTGAATACACATGTACAATCATAAGTTGTTGTTTTGTGTTTATCATCACGTTCACTCTCAATAACTAGCACCCAAAAACTAATTCATGCCCCCCTGTCATTAAGCAAAAATTAATTTCAACCCCCCCCCCCCGCCACATAATGGTAATATTAAGGCTACCCCCCTCCCCCCCCCCCCCCCCGTTTACTTGTTGGATTTCTTCCTCTGGTACAAACATCACTTCAAGTGACTCTTCGAAGTATGTCGAAGAGTCATTTGAAGAGTCATCAGAATCACTGGTCTCTGAGTTTGTGTCGTCTTCGCATGAATTGGGAGATTCCTCATCTTCTACAGCATCTCTGGCGCTAAGGTTCCCGCGTGCGTGGGTGAGAACTCGATCAATCAACTCAGCCTTGCTTCCACTTATCTTAAGACAGTCTCTTAAGACCTTTTTGCTTTAGATACATTCAGCAGCCTGTTGGTAAACGCTTTTACGTCTTTTATTTACCATACTTTAGATCTGTATTGCTGTTAAAGTTTCAACAGTTGGGTTTTTCATTCTGCTTAATTATGGTGCCATGTGTGCTAACATTGGCATCTTTTTTTTTTTCATTGAATAACATTATAGTGCTACTTTTGCAACTTTTAATGAAAGTTTTCTGTTTTATTAAACCCTAGTGCAAATAAAGTAGCACTGTATAACAGAGGCATTCCTTTCCTACTGCATGACAGATAGGAAAACAACAGTTCATAGATCAAAACACCTTAAAGCTGATAAATTTGTCAGTTTTATTCCGATGTTAGTATTTATATTTGAACTCTAATAACTCTTCCACTACTTTTCCAGTTTGCAAAAAGGAATAAAAAAGCCCCCCTGTATGTATCAAATTTTACATACAGTCCCCCTCTCTCTTGTTGCCATTTTCTCCTATGCCCCCCCTCTAATTTTCCACCCCCCCCCCCCCTCCAGGTAATTATTGCACAGTCCCTAAATGTCTAGATGCAGTTCTCTGTACCATCAAATTACCGCTTTGTAGCGTCACATTACGCGAGCTCGGCTCCTTGCACCAAAAGCCGTCAATTACAGTTATCTCTGATTGGATCTCTGCACGGAAGGGAAGATTCCAATTTTTTAGATACTGCTTGAAAGTATCTTAAACGTTACGACAACCGGGGAGAAGGGGGGAATGACTGATTCGGACTGGATATGAAAATCAAATAATAAAACCTTGTCTAAAGTTCTCTGTTAAAAGCGGATCGCTGAGCTGCTAGATATCATGCACTATTTAATTCGTTCAAAAATTTGAAAACTCCGCGTTAAATCAGAATGTGGGTGTGGAGTCTAAGAGGGAAGGTTTTAAAGACCTTACCCCACTGGCAGAATTTTATGTTCTACTGAAATACCCGCAAACTGCAAATCTTCTGAACACATGAAACATCTTATCAACAAGAAGCCGCTTACAGCAAATTCAGTCTCGCTTGCCTGAAGATTAGATCGAAAAATGAGGAGGCGATTAATTCTACACGAAACAAAACAGATTTACTCGCTAAATGTTTTTTACTTCCTCCTTTATCGACGTCGATACTTTTTACTTGTTTCTGAATTGATCTAGTACGCGTTTTAGCGACGACCGGAAATACGTCTGCGGTCGCAGGCTATACGCGTGTATAAATACACGAAAATTTAAAGGCCTCGAATCTAGAGAAATAACATCATTGCCAGATATCAGAAAGAGTGATTTACATGGCACGTCTCTTCAATCATCTCCGAACATTAATCGCATGCTCATCCGAAGACTTATTTGCATACAGTGAAATTTTACAACGCCCGACCATCGCAATTTTGCTAATTCAGATTCTTATTTTTTTCGACCACTCAGTAGTGTTCACTTGCTCCAAAGTAATCAACGCTTTCAAGCGATAGAATTCGTGGACCGACACGTTTCCGAAAAGCTCTAAATTTAATCTTTCCTAAGCCTTCTTCGCAAAACATGCGTGGCTTCCATCACGCAACGATTCTTAGTCCTAGTTTCCACAGTGTCCGCAAGGAACGCCTGGCACAATGACCCCCCATTTCTGACCCAAAAACGACAAAAATGCCCGGGGAGATACTTCCAGAAAAATTGGGTGGGGATGTGCCGCACGCTTCCTTAAACCCTTACCCTATTTCAGACTAAAATCTGTGATTTTCCCTACCCTATTTCAGACCTGATCAAAAATTGGATACCCTATTTCCTGAAGCCCTGGAGCCCGGCGCGTGACCGGAGCGCGCGACAAGCTGTTACGGCACGTACACGGTAGTTAGGGTAAACATTAAAAGGGAAATTGTCTTATCGCCAAGTGATGAAGAAGTAACTAATTCTTCTAAAAAACATACCCAATTCAAGACTAGAGTGCACAAACCATACCCTATTTCGGACCAAAATGGTCGAAATTGATACCCTATTCCAGACCAAACTGCTGGGAAAAAAAACATACCCGCCGCACATACCCATATAGCCTATATAAGGGACTCCCCCCTGGGGGGCGAAAAACGCGTTGAAAATTATGAGGTCTCGCTGCTTACGCAAGGGAGACTAATAATTGCCTCAGTGTCTCCTTTTTAGCCATTTTGTTTCGTTTTCTCTCAAGTGGTACTATCACAACAGAGTGTAATATTTTTAAAAGATTTTAACCTAGATGCGACAAACAAGTTAATCGAGCAAGGCCTTTGTAATGTAATCATTTTGTAGGGGATCTGCAAACATAAACAATAAGATAATGAAATACATTGATATGAGACTTCCTTTTGAGACAGAATGCTGCAAGGTTCAGTCCTTGAAGCCAGGAGCCAGTTACCTTAAAGTTTTAAATCATTCATTTGTAAATTTCTAGTGGCTCGGATTTATGATCTCCTCCACAGTTTTCTTCACGAGGAGATCCGCAGAAACGTCAGTTAAAGTGATTAGTGTGTGCCTTAGCTAGACGTGAGCTCGAGCACAAATTTAGTTACATAAAGACGGGGAAACGGGGAAGGGCGTAATATGTTCCCCACACTTGTAAACAAAAGACATCCCCGAAAAATTCAAATGATCTTACAGTTAGACCTTGTGTTAGATGAAGCCTGGAATAGAACATTTTCCCCAGAAAATAAATATGAGTTAAAAGACTTTGAACGAAATGAATTAGGTTTTACAAGATAAAAATTTAAAGATTTTAGAATACCTAAGAACAAACACTGTGGTATATATATCTTTAACACTTGTAGAGAGAACCCCTAGGTGTAGGAGAAAGACAAAAGGTTCAAATTTTCTGAGTTCCATCTGGCTGCTGAATCTAGATGTAACGGCTGTCGATACTGAAGGATTTGTTTTATAGCGGTGGTTCAACTGCGTTTCCTGGGCTCGCGTTTAACAAATCAGCTAAGTATGCCAAATCCGGCTTAACAAGTAAAAACAAACTGATTGCGTCATAAAAACGCAATGATATGCACGCCTATATTCTTTGCAATTATTTGGGTCAATTTCATACACAATGCGAATTCTCTTAGTATTCAGCCTAACAGACAAAGGCGCTCTCTCAGGAGCTTAAGTCTGTGAAAATACTTTAGTCATGGTGTTGTTTTTTAGCCCAACTCTTTCTAAAGACTCCCCCGTTTCATAGCTCTTCCTAAAATTAACCAGTTTGTATTGGTATTTGTAAGAGCAAGAATAATCTTAAGTCTGCTTCCTAAACTCAATGTACCCTGTAAAGGGGCTGGCAGCTGGCCAAACCTGAGATATAACTCTCTTGGCAAAGCGTAGATGAGTATAAGCATTTAACTCGTGCAGTATAGCACGTACTGGGTCTAAGAAAGTCTTATTACTACACACTATGTTTTCTTGAAAGAAAAATAAGGAGGCGCTCTACTCTATCAACCATCAGCTTTTTCTTGGTCATTCAATGAAATTATTGCATTTGCACTTGTTTCATGATTTAACTTTTATTAAATAGTTGATAATGGTTCCTTTAAGTAAACTGGACCTTCTCTCAAAAACCCAAGTTGATGTTAAGGGTTTTTGGCGATGACCCGTACCATTTTGGCGCGACAAGAATGGATTAAGTTCAAAAAGCTTCCCCTAGTCACATGCAATCCCTTAAATGGAACTTTAAGGAAACATTTCTTTCTGGGCCAGTTCGAAACAGTCAGTAAGGGGTAAGCTGATGGTGGACTTGAAGAATAGCGCACCTGATTTTCAGATCCACTTTTCAGAAGAACATGTAAAGCATTCATTAAGTAGAAGAAGAACGTTTTTAACTCCCTTTTAAATCTTAAGATTTTCTGTTGTTCTTAAAAGGATATTTCGTTACATTTGCAGTCTGTGCGAGGTGCAAGCCACGTACACAACCGCAACCTTTAAGAAACCACTTAACAGTAGAAGGGCCTAATTAGCTAGGATTAATTCCCTAAAAGTAGCCTGCGTGGCAGCTTTACTGAAGGGGAAGAAGAACGCGGGAATTGGGCGCTTGAGAGCGCGAGGGGCGCGCGAGGAGGGAGAAAAAGGGAAAAGAGAGGAAAAGGTTCCCGTTTTCAACATCCTCGTGCGCCAGAATTCCTGCTTCCCCTTCCCTTTTTAACGCCTGCTACGCAGGCTACCCCCCTTAGTGAAACCCTGCATTCCAACTTCGGCATGTCAAATGAATAAACTGCACGCTGTCGAGCTTTAAATTTACATATATAGGCGTTTAAACTTCTCACTGCTAAGACCTTGCATACACTGGAAATCCAGTTTCAGACTTTTCAATCCAACATGTACACGATATTCGGAGAATCTAGCTACACATGTAGTAAAAAAGTAAAAACTCAGAAGTCAATCATTTTATTAACCACTTGACAGCTAGTTTTTATTTCCACTTGCTGACATCTTAAACCAGTTTTTGGATAAATAGTAAATTATGGCTTTCAATACTGCTTGCCTTCTAAAAGCCTGAGATTCCTTCACTAAAAACGATATGCCTGGTATGCATAGAAAAGTTACCTATCAAATGGTAAAATTTTTTGTTATTCCCGGTTAGGCCAGGTTTGACAAAATATTTTCATTGTGCAGCTTTTTTGACCGAGGTACCGTCCTTAATACCGCTTAGTTCACGATAACGCAGTCTTTAGACTGAAGGAATCACGCTCCCACGAATTAGCAGAGAAGACCTAAAAAGAAAGAAAACTAACTCAAACAGTTATTT
Organism: Porites lutea; assembly: GCF_958299795.1. NCBI lineage: Eukaryota > Metazoa > Cnidaria > Anthozoa > Scleractinia > Poritidae > Porites > Porites lutea. The sequence goes on along the minus strand of NC_133201.1, from coordinate 53,891,797 downwards.
TTTACTTTTAAAAGCTCTTTTTGATCCTTTTTTCTTGGTCATATATTGTATGCAAGTTTTATGCGTGACCAGAGAAAATAGTTGACTGATGGCAACACTGCTAAAGCTCTCTTATGCTGTTTTCAGGTCTCCTAAGTGTCTAACACTAATGGAAAAATAAATATGAAGTCCCATCCAGTTAGAATGTAAAACGAGAGTGAAGAGATGGCCGGCTTAAGTTATTTAGGTGAGCTGAATTTGTCTGTTCGGGCTTCTTTTTTCAGTTTTCCTAGGGTGGTTGATCAGTATCTCAATACACTTACTTCCTTATAAAAATATAACGCCGAGGCACACAGAAGGCTAAGATTATAAAATTTAAATCTTTCCTCCTTATCTGATAAGTGATTTATACCTATTTAGACATTTAGGGTTACTTACCTAATGTGATGTATAAGCTGCTAGTCGAGACGATAAGTCTGCAGTGGTCAGATTTGAAAATGCATACAAAATGTACATTCTCCCAGTTGCTCATTAAATAACGTATTATCATTCACGTATAGAATCTTCCTCTAACAAGGTTCAAAACTGCTTCACCAGTACAAAAACAACAACAACAATAAAGGCTAGTAGAAGCATCAAACACCAGTTAACTACACCGTTGGGGCGCCCACTGAGTGTTTGTCTAAGACTAATGTCCGTCTTATAAACAGTCAAATAAAGGGATCAGAGAAAGGAAAGGACCAACTGTAGATGTCCTTTTACCGAGATACCCTTCTTATAGAAAATTCCGTTAAGAGAGAGTCGACTGTACCAGAGACAGAAGAAAGGCCACCTAAACTTAGAAAAGAGTTTACATGGTAACAAGAAAATCATCTCTGGTAACATGAGTACTCCACCCGGTGATCAAAGACACCTTTTGTCCTCTTGATCATCCAAGAACTTATTCCAACTAGATGAATTCCGATTCCGCGCAGTCACTACCTTTGAGGTACACCAGATCATCTTGTCTTTTCCTTTGAACAGGGCACCAGGAATGGATAAGTTACACATGAGTGTGATCAAGGATGCCCTACCAGTTATACTTCCAGTTCTGACAGAGCTTATAAATAGATCGCTTTTAACATCAGTTTTTCCATCTGCTTGGAAAGAGTCCGTGGTGATACCGATATTAAAGGAAGGAGATCATGAGGTTGCTAATAACAACCGGCCAGTATCACTGCTACCCGCTCTGTCTAAGATCTGCGAACGAGCAGCTCTTAATCAGTTAACGGAGTACACAACACGTCAGAACTGTTTAACTGAACATCAAAATGGAAACAAGAAGAAGCACTCGACAGAAACACTCCATATTTTCATGTCCGATATGATTCTCGAAGCAATGGATCGAAAACAAGTCACAGCGTTGGTTCTGTTGGACTTGTCAAAGGCCTTTGACAGTATCGAGCATGGGATCCTATTACGTAAACTTCGAGAACTGGGTGTGTCTATACAGGCCATGGAATGGTTTAGGAGCTATCTGACGGACAGGAATCAGCGGGTGAGGATTGGTTGTGAGGTGTCAGATCCTCGCCAGGTAGCTTATGGTGTACCTCAAGGGTCGCCCTTTTTAATATATACATCAACGATCTTCCAGCTGTCCCTAACCTGTGCTCACTAAAGAGTTACGTGGATGATTCCCAGCTCTATCTCTCGTTTCCTGTCCAGGAGACAGCTATGGCTGTGGAACATTTATCCGAAGATTTGCAACGGATTGCCACCTGGTGTTGCACACACAGCTTGCTGATAAATCCAGATAAGACTAAGTTATTGCTTCTTGGAACCCCGCAGATGTTAGCTCGTGTGCCGGAGGGTTTTGGAGTTACGCTACTCGGTAAGGAGATTCTACCGTCTCGTTCTGCAAAAGATTTGGGGGTCATCGTGGACTCGCGCCTTAGTTTTGACGAACATGTGACCGATGTTGTATCTAAGTGTACAGGTAGCCTGTGCCAAACCAATCGTGTGAAACATTTGTTTGATAGGTCTACGCTCATAACCATCATAAATTCATTAGTGTTCAGCAAGATTTTCTATTGTTCCTCCATGTGGTCTAGTACAACAAAAAAGAACATTGCTAGGCTTCAAAAAGTTCAGAATTTTGCGGCACGGATTGTGACTGGCACAAGAAAGTATGAGCACATCACGCCGATGTTAAAGGAACTCCACTGGTTGCCGGTTGCTAAGCAACTGGAGGTTAGAGACATTTTAATGGCTTTCAAATGTATAAAGGGATTAGCCCCACCATCCTTGTGTAATAAGTTTTCGACAAGAAGGCAGATGCATACTAGAAATACTAGGAATAAAGATAAACTTCATGTACCATCTTTTAGATCCGCAACAGGTCAGCGATCTTTCTCATATAGGGCTGTTCAGCTCTGGAATGACCTTCCAGAAAGTTTAGCAAACATAGAGTCATTTAATGTTTTTAAGAATGCGATTAAAGGACGTGCCCTTGACGAGTTTTTAAGCCATTGACACTCAATAGGTGTAATTATGCATATTTTATATTTTTTAAATAGTATGGTAATGTTTTTTCACTTTCAAATGTTTATATTGAATTTCTATTGTTCATATTAGATTTTATTGTAATTGGTATGTGAAAACCCATTTTAATTGGATGTACCAATAAAGTTGATTTGATTTGATTTGATCGAGCGGGAGAAAAGGAGGCTATGCCTTAAACGCGTCAAACCGTTGAGGTCGCCGCAGCCCTTCGTATTTTACTGCCTTACAAGATATCAATAATCTTGAAACTTAAGGGTAATACAAAACGACGGTTAATCTCGAGAATCTGAAATTTTTAAAAAAATCCATCGAGAGATTCAAAATTATTCGCTTAGTTGTTTAAGGAGACGAAAATGTTTACCAAACCGCTAACTAGGGCGCCTCATCACATACTAATGAAATCCTTCTTTCTACATCGCTCAGCTAAAACTATCCCCATGATCTTTCCCGCACGTTTTTAAAGACAAGTAAAATTTCATTTCAAAAGCGCCTCGTTTTCTACAGATAACGGCCGAACATGAGCTATAAAACTGTTCATGATGCGGCCGCCAAAATTACGAAGAATGATACCATGTACTCAACGTTTCCAACATCTAGGTCTACATGTAACTTGATTGACACAATGAAGTGGTTTGACGTTTTTATGATACCGTCAGTTTTCTTTGTCCCTGGGGAAGGTCCTGTTAGGGCAGGAGCCCCGTTAGGGTAAATTCCGACAAGCGACATGGCCTTTGAACAGCAACAATGGAGCAGAAATGGTGACAGGCGACACAAAGATGGGTTGAAACTACGACAGCGACATAGAAAAGCGAAAAATCAGTAGTAAAATATTGACAGCGATACTGCTTCCTCCTCAATACCAAGGGCACCCAACAAGAATATAGTTCAAAACCACTTAAACATAGCATTGTTGAACGTATTTTAGCATTTAAGGTGACTCGACCCAGTTTTTTGGGGGGATACCATCCTACTTTGAAGCTCTTTGGTATCCCCACCTTTATTTTTATCGTAAGTCTAACACATAGAATGGATAACATATAGATCAATCTACAATATAACATAAAATTTTTGGCGATCGGAGTAAATGTCACGCGGTTATAATGTCACGCCCCTTTGAGGTCTGAGTCGAAAATCTGCTGTTACCGGCATTTTTTCGTGAAAATCTCTCGGCTACACATAATGTGCATTAGTTCCTTGTGCTGCCGTGACAGAGTTGCACCAAAATCGCAAAGGCCCAATTCGAGAAATTCAGCGGTTTCCAAATTTAGGTCATAATTTATGCGAAAATGATAAGTAAACTTTACACGATTATATCAAATAAACTACGAGATTCATCCCTTTATTTTGGGCATCGTTATAACATATGGGACCTTGCCAGTTAGAAAAACGCTTTAGGGCCTTGTAAATGCGCGCGATTTCGAGCAAAGCAAACATATAGAAATTATAGTTTTCGCTAAATTATAGTTTTCGCTCAGTGTTGAAGAGTCCTTCTCACGAAAAAAGCATTTTCTTAAAAATTCGTAGTTTTTTTTTCCTTCAAATTTTTTCAGGGCCACAATTGATCAACTAACTACCCGGACTCTGAAATACGTGGTCATTGAAAAACTGTGACATTATCTTCTATAAGCCCAAACTTGAGTAAAACATTGAAGATTTTTAGCGTTTTGGCTGAGTTTGTGCTTTGGGAGTTGTCTATTGTTTCTAGTCTGTCATTATACAGCATTCTTGTTCAGCACGCGTGCAATGACCGCGCTTGGCTGACTTCCGAATGCTCACCGAGATATGGTAATTTAGTATGAGAAAATAGAAGGGATTCCCGTCAAGAGTTGGTTTAATTATGTTATATGTTATCTGCCTCGTACCCAGACGTCTCTCTTTATAACGTGCGCTCAAAGGAAGGCGGGAAGGAGACAAAGGGCGAGACGTCTGGCAGATCTTGCTTTCAAGATGGCGGGAAGAGTAATGGCGGACGAATATGTAATTTTTAAAATAAGTTCAGCCCTATTCATTTTGCGAATTTTAAGCAAATCATTGCCAATCCACGTCGTGTGTATGAAGAGGAAGCTGTTTTTACCCCACATATTGGACTCAAGCATCATAATGTTTACTACCGAACTTTAAATCGAAAAACTACTAGCCGCGAACGGGACAGTACTGCCTTTAATTTTAATGAAACTGCCGCACGCCAAGATAACAGCCGGTCAGGAAAGTTAGTAAGTTAGTAATCGTTTCTGTTAAGGACCCTAGTGATGAAAGGATCTCTTCAGTCGAAGTGAAAACATGATGGCGAGCTGAGAATTGTTGCAACAGCCAAATGAAGCCAAATATTTTGTAAAGCTTTAATGCTATTTGCTGCACGCTGAATCTTGAGTACTCGAAAAGGCAACAAACCAGTCTGACTAGTCTCAAGACTTCCTAAGTTATGTTATTAAATAGGTAATAAATCTGTTAAACTTTTGTCTCAGGATTTCGCATTGTGTATCATTATTTTGTTCGACAATGTAAGCTTATGTACTTACAGGAAAAACAGCCACAAAGCTAGCTCTAGGTTTTTTTTTTACTTGCATTTTTTTATTGTTCGATTACCTCACTGGGTACTAGACTTGTCACTGAATGCACAGCTCGGTGTAAATAAATCCTACTTACTTTCTATTTAAATGCCTGGTCTGTATTGTTTTTTATTTGTTATTGTGATATTACACAGTAGACCAATTTGGTTTTGCCATGCTCTTTTATAACACATCATTTGTGTTTTAAATTATTGGTAACCTTGATTTTAAGTTGATAGACAATTTTGTTACCCTGATGGAAGAGGGCGATGTGGTTGATGAGATACCATCGTAACTACCATTTTGCTACCCTGCGAGCAGAGGCCCTTCGATCTTCCTAGATAAGTCGGGAAGAGGAAGGGATTTTGCCAGACAGGAGACATTGCCCTAGACACTTTTTTAAAAAAATAATTGTGTTTGAATATTTCAAATTTCATGGCAATGAAACAAGGTGCTGTTAATGCCAGTTTAGAGAATAATGATTGTATAGTCCTAATGCCAACTGGTGGTAGGAAAGACTGAGTATTATGAAGTTCTTGGGCTCGTTCTACCCAGATTCAACATTGTTGTTCCTGTGATTGCTTACACATGTTTCCTTTCTTGGCAAACCTGTGGTAGCATAAAATTCCCGTCACAAGTCTTCTGAAGGGGTAGTTTTTGACCTGCTTTGGAGTTTGAGAGGAATGGAAGATCATATAATAATAATATTATCAATGGACCATGCAAAAGACATTAAGATAAGTATAGATGGCTCTGCAGAACTACTAACCCCAACCCCCTTCCTAGAAATTTTAACTACAAAATGACAATCAAGATACAAGCATCGAAGGGAAAGAACAGGAAAAACAGGCCCCTGGACAAACTGGAAGAGTATGCAGTAAAAAACACTACACTACACTATTAGTAGGCTGATGTCAGGTCCATTAACAGTGTCAAGCAGTGAAAAATGCCAGCTGTTTTAAGTATGGGCCAGAAGCTGAGCCATGCAAAACCCTCACCCCTTTCCATTGCTTCCACCTCACCCAGAGAAATAGAAAATGTTGCTCCTATTCCTTAAATTAGTGTCACTGGACATTGAATTAATGTATGCTTTATGAACTTCTGCCAAGATTATTGAACTGAGATGTGCTCAGGTCATTGAACTATGGTCAGCAAAAGAGAAAACCTGCACCCCTAATCAAACTTAAACTCGATCTAGCTGTCTTGCCCAAGGTAATAGAATACTTTGCTCTGGCTATAATTCCTTCATTTTGGACAATGGAAATTGTGTTGATGTGTGTTTTTTTTAACTAATACTGTGACAAAAGTGTGTGTACAGTTGCTCCTTCCCCTGTACATGGGCAACTGAGATTATTGAATGGGCATGTTGTCATTGAACTGACTTCTGTTAAAAAAGGGCTAAGCCCGTTCCCCTTCTTTGACATTTGTGTGTCCCAATAAAGTTACATTTGAGACTTTAGACCTGAAGTTTGAATGAAATGTGGTAGTGTGGTCATTGAATCATTGTGTTTTAACTGAACTATATACTTTATTCAACCTTCATTCAAACATTTTTAGTCTTGCAATAGGGGTGCCATCATGCCAGACATCTAGCTAAATAAAATTAGTAGTGTAACAATTAATCAAATTCTCGATTAATCGTGATTATGACTGTTCAGTTCAATTCAGGATTCTTTGCTTCCATGTTTCGAGTTTGGTTCGACTTTCGCACACCTTTTCCAGGGTGCCCACAGTGAGTTATTATATTCTAAAATAAGAATCCAGAACTCTTTAAAGTGCGTTTTTGATTGATGAGCAAAGACGATAGTAGTTCTTGCGCCATTTTGTGTTGTCTGGTAAAAATGCTGTCCTTCAACCTCCCCTTGAGAATTTCCAAATAAGGCAATTAACCATGTGCGACACACTCTTTGTCAGCTTCTCAAACATGGCGACGAACCAAGCGACTGTGATTCCTCCTGTCCCTGTTACTGTTCTTATATTGAGGGTTTAGGGTTGCATGCTGTTTACATTACACGTTATGTTATAAGAATTAAGAAACATTTACACAATCGAATCAAAATCATCGAAATCAAAAGGCAATAATCGAAATCGAATCGCAAGGAATATGAATCGTCACACCCATAAATAAAATAAAATAAAGTTAAAACTAACGATAGCAATAACAAAATCTCCTACAAAAGATAAAATCGATTAAAATATTATGGCATTAATTATTGTACAATATTACAAAATACTAAAAACATTAAGCTAGAAAAGACTGCCTCTATAGCTGGAGATTTTCATCTCCCTCATCAAGATTGACAGAGGTAGTCCAAAATGATGGATTGATCAATGCTGGCACCTTCCTTCTCTTCAACCCCTTCCCTGATCCGAAAATAAAGTTCATTACTTATCTCTCGAGAATCTAGGGATCTTTACCGAGAGTCAGGTAATTGTAAGCTTCAACAAGTTATGCATTTTTATTTATTTTGTCAAAAGCATCAACTTAAATATATCCATCTGTCCCTGGTTTCATAGTTAGTAACGTCGCAGACTTAAATCTTTGTGTAAGGACATAATGTGGTCTTGATAATCAACTCCCGACCTTGCACAATCTAGCTAGGCCTTGCAGTTCTTTCAGTTCACAAGGTTACTTGCTCGTTGTTCGGTGGAATTGGCCTAAAAGAGCGAAAAATAGAAACATGGTCGCCCGCGCTGTACTTTACTTATCCGGTTTCTGCAATAAACGACAAGTTCAATACTAAAATATAAGACTTACCCGATACTGTCAAGTCATCAAATATTTTGTTAGAGGTCTTCGATTCGTAAGAATGCGACTCCTTTGCAGCCTGTCGATTATCCTACCTCAGGTTTTGGAAATTTTGAGCCATTCACCTGTCTACTCAAAGTTTTCAATGTTTACAACAATATGCTACTAAAATTGATCGCTTCCAAGACTTAAAAAGACCAAAAATTAGGCCGTGCCAAGAAAACGACTTTTTTTGCCAAGAAAACGACACAAGATCTGGCAGGCGCTTCGCCTGCCGTCTGTACCCTTCCCATGGTCCCTTGCGGTTCATAACCAGTCACTCCTTTCGCGCTCGCCTCTGCCATGCGAAAAACAAAGCGCCTGAGGAGGAGGCTGATATGTTATATTGTAGATTGATCTATATGTTATCCATTCTGTGTGTAAGACTTACGATAAAAGTAAAGGTGGGGATACCAGAGAGCTTCAAAGTAGGATGGTACCCCCCCCTCCAAAAAAAAAATGGGTCGAGTCACCTTAAAAGGTACATATAGGCATATTTTTACCTCTAAAAATTTTTCATCTGTTCGGATTTCCTAGCTGAAAGTCTAGTGATGCGAAAATTATAGGGATCAAAACTTACCTTTTCGAAAATTTTAGCTAGAAAAAAGAGTCCCGAAAATTGTAGGTGATCTTTTTAGGATAAAAATCCGTTAAAAATGGGCAATTATACCATCTTTTAGATGTTCGAAAATCCTAGGAGAGGCAGGCAAGAAACAAAGTTTTCAACAAATGTTCCAAAAATTCTAGATCTCAAATCGTCTCCCGAACAGATGTTTTCCGAAAATTGTCGTTGGGTGCCCCTGCAATACGTGAAACAACAGGTTTTGAAATTCAGATTAGGGACGTACGCAAACCTCCAGAAGCCCTATCCCTTAAAGGGAAAGTGTCCCGATTATGCGCATGCGCGAGCATCATCTGGTCTTTCTTAAAAAGACAATTGAACTGTCATATTGACGCGACAAGATTTCCTTCCAGACCGCACCGCCGACGGATATTTGTTGGTTACATCCTCAAGTAATATTTTAGACTTTCGAAGTAGTCCTTCTCCGTATTTAAAATTTGGCTGGGGGTACGAAGACTTATCGCGATATTGTCGCTAGCTCGGCCGCCTCGCGACCCGAAAAGCTTTTAAAACAGCTTTTCTGCTGTGAAATTCGTGTCAGAGGTCAATTTGTGGCAAATCCAAGCTGGCGTTCTAGCCCCAAAAATTCGAAAGATAAAAATAAAAATTCAATCTCAACGCGACGAAGTATCGCAAATGTCAGTCAAACATAATATTACGATTTCATTGCACACGTTTCTCATAACATGTAGTGCCTGTCTGTTTGATTTTAACGGCTGTAGGGAGGTTTATTTTAAAGTTTTCCTACGCGTCGTTGCAAAACACTGTGCTTCACGAAGCTTGTTCCGTAACATCTGTCAGCCACATCCATGTCTCAATGGTTTCTTTCTTACATAGTCTTTATTGTTGCTGTTCCATTTCTGCGTATTCCTTTCACGATTATCTGAGCTTTTATGAAAGCAAGCGAGAGAAATAAGTTATCAACTGGCATTAAAGCGCTTCCCTTCTCTTGGTCCTCCAGCTAACGGCAATGAAAGTAACGCCAAAAAATCCCGATTTCGCCCAAATCGAAACAATATATCATTGATCTGTAATTCTGAGAAGTTTTAGTGTAGTATCGAACTCGGCGAAGCGCGATGCAAACGGATTTTTCAAGGTTCTCTTACTCTCCTCGCATCGTTTGATTTCGCGACAGGATGAACAAAGATCAAAATTCTGAGCATGCGCAGAATCGGGATACTCTTCCTTTAAATGTAATATGGAGCGCTTTCCATTTACTAAGAAATTCCGAAAATTCCAGTTGGAGTGTTAATGGAACACACTTTTTCCGGGCGTTCCTCTGGAAAGTTCCCGGGAATAATGGGAATTTAAAAAAGGTAGTCCTGTTTTCCCGTTGGAAAATTTCCGGTGGAAAAGCATGTTCCATTTACTAGTTTTCACAAGGAATCACCGGTAGTTCCAGGCTATTCAAGCACGGCGATATCTGCGCTACCATCTTGAATTTGGGTGACGAACGCATAAACGAATGGAACTTGTGTCAAATGGAACACATTCTTCACTCGATGGACCTTTCCATGGAAGTTTCCGAAAGTTTTTGGTAAATGGAAAACGCCTATGAACACTCGTTAATGGAGACAACAAACACTTGATTCTTGCCCAACCAAGAGATTCTCGTAGAAAGCCAACCTCGCTAATGCGTGCACTTTATTCTCATTTGCGTGCAGTATTAAGGCTTTCCTTTTTATTTGGGCGTCGCCCAAATAGAGTAATCGAGTTCGCTTGTTTTGATTCAAAGTTGCAATAGGCACGCAATACGTGCGAGCGTAGACAAGCCAAGCGACGTGAATGTCTGCCGCGCGGTGTGTCACAACACAGCATTTATCTTCAAATTCGCCCCACCCCTTCTCAAAATCTTCAATACCCCTTTCTCTGTATTAAATGAGCTTTTGGCCTTATCCATGTTCTCTCTAAACAAATATGATCAAAAATAATCAATCCTAAAAACAATCCTAAACAGAGAGCCTGACAACATAAGGACAAAATAAGTACAAGTATGTACTTTTCATAACTACCACTTTATTTCGTACTGTAACTACATTATACCTTCACAACCAAATTATCACTTCCGCAACTACCTCACTGCAAAACCTAAAATCACTTTTACCTGCCAAAATAATTATTCTTTGTCACTACACATTAAATTCTAAGAGAAACAATTCATGGCAAGAAATGACCCCTTTGAGGTCGATTTACATGGTCTTGAGCCTGAAAAATTGGTTCTGCTCATGCGAAGTTTAAATGAGCGGACTATGAAGCTGAATGAAGAAGGCAAAAAAAAATGGCGGCCGAAAAGGGTACTTGTCCCGTGGAAGGTTTTTATCGCGGACTAGGGAGCCACGTTTGTTTCAAAGTCTATGATTTATCATACACTAGGGATCCCACACTCCTGTCCGGTTTTTTGTATAAGAATCCTTAAAACGAAGTTTGTTTTGCCTAAGGATAGGCCTTCAAAATACAGGACAATTAAGTTAAAAAAACTCATTAAAAAGACGAAGATACCGCCCCAAAACCTGTCTAATGTAGCTTTGATTTAGTGGAATATAACCTTAAGTAACCTTGACCCACTTAATAAAACAACAACAAAACTTTAAACTTCCAAACTCGATTTTTAACTTTCCACACTGTTACAATGCATCATATTTTAATAACTTTATGGAGATTAATCTCCTAGGAATAATAGTCGGCTCGTTCAAAACTTAAACAACTTTTCTTTTTTTATGATAACAGCACTGAAGGCTTAAAATCCTTTTTATTTAGTTAATGTACTAAAGTATTATGAAGAATGATTAATTTGGATATGCATGAACGTAAAATTTAAAGCAAACACATTCTGCTAAACTCTGAACTTTAACAATTACGTCTGCCGATATGTTGCGCGCTTTCTAATTATTTCGTTTCTTCTGTAGGTTATGCAAGTTTTATATTAGACCTGAACTTCCTGGTACTTCATTATATCCGACAAAACTTTATTTCTTTAACTAGGATTTGCGGAAATAAATTGCTTATATGCTGGGAGAAAAACAATTCTTCGATTTTATATTTTATTTAGTTATTCATTGATTGTAAAGCTTGAAACTGAATACGATGCCACAGCTAGGTTGTTTCGTAAAACGTTTCTACTTCATCTGGTGTAAAATGATACGTATTACTTTGTCCTTGCAGGAATGTGTAGGTAAAGAGGTCTTGATAGCTGTACCCGCTTGGTGGGGTGTAAGTATAGCCAAGATAAGTGTAGGAACTGCTACTGGATGACGCGTGGTCGACAATATAAATGTCATGGCCTCCACCAAAAGTAGGTCCATAAGACGAGCAATCGTATATGGCATTACCGTAATATCTATAAGCAGGCAGTTTCACAGGTGCCCATCCTGGTTTGTTAACCAGCGAGAAAAGAAATGCCGATGAATCGTATCCATACTGACAGCCAGAACCTGTTCGGAAAAAAAGAAATGAAAAGCAAGATCAACGCCCAGGCTTCAAAAATCCCAATTTGTACAGTTCTTAAAGTGACAAGAAAATATGTACTACTTGTAATAGTTTAATTCCTTTAGTAAAGATACCAGCCTCGTAAAAGTTTGTTTTTAATAGGTTTTGAACTACTCTTACTAAGCATTTAATTTGGGAACAAGGAAACTGGTGCATATTTGAAAAGCTAAACACAACAATATTACAAATAGCGATAATAAATGGCAGAGTAATAGTCACTTGTCTAGCCTGTGTACAGACCCCCCCCCCCCCCCTCCTAGGGAGACGTCTCTTCTCCTGATTTTTCTGAGAAGGGGGAACGTCTGTACACAGACTATCACTTGTCGTCACCTACGACAAAAAGGTTTGAATTGTTCGGATATCGTTTACTAACAACCTTGATTTAATGAACCTCTATATAACAAATTAAAGTCCTCGGTATAACAAACGATTTTCGTTACTCCAGAAATAATAAAATATATGGAAAAGAACCTCGATAATACGAAACTTCGTTATATAGGGAACAAATTCTGCCGGTCTCTTGGTCCTTCGTTATGCCGAGGTTCCACAGGCACTGTACGTCCAGATTCACTTCCGAATTACTCCCTGCCGTCTTGGTCGTGGTCCAGCTCTTCAAAACGCTCATGTACGGTTTTGCTTTTTGGCGACAAAGTACATGAAACAATTGTGCAAGGAAAACTTAAGTGAAAAAAGGAATATACACTTGTTATAGCTGACACAACAGCGGCCCCCGCTCTGTATGTTGTTAATGTCGATGGTATGCTCGGTCTTTGTGTAGCTTTTTGAAATATTATACACAGTACTGAAGGTTTTCAAACATACTCCATGATCATCATCATCACCATGATCATCATCATCTCTTTCTTTCATTAAAACACGATAAGACTTAAAGCTCAACGCATGAGGGGCCGTATAAAAATGATTACGATATAGAACTAAATTGAAAAATAAGGATAAAACTACTTACAACATACAACTACTAACAACAAAAACTCTAAAAAGATACGATAAGATTCTAAAAACGATGCAAAATGTATAAGTAGATTTAAAACGAATTTATATTAATAATCACCTATAAGTAATTGACTACAGCATTTCAAACATAGAATAGTTAAAAAATCGTGAAAGTGCTTGGGGAGCCACTAGACAGACTGATGCGCTAAAATAAAATTGAGTGTGCGTCATAAAATAGGTGAGATAAAAACAGGAAGCGTAAGTTCCGACTAGTCATTTCTGTTAATTTTTTAAACTACAACAGCACTTGAGACAATAGTGCGGAATCCTTTGCCTTAAAAGCACTTTAGAGAGGAACAACTCTGAAAAGAAAATACGTCAGCACAGAATTTAATTGTCGGCGAATTTCTGTGATCATCCATCCTTCTGCTAATAAGCTAGCTTGATTCACTCGTTCGCTTAGGGAAACGTGCTTGTTTGTTGACTGAGTCTTTCATTTCCCCAAAGTGATTTGTGTGTCACAAATCGTTTCTAATCAAAGATTTGTGAATGATTAACTTATGTCTGGCAAACCGTCCAAGTGCTTATACACAGTTATTCACCTGACCTTATAACGTACGCCCAACGCTTAGTGTAAGGCAAAAAGTATCGTGGTGATATGACTGTACAATCAACCCAAGTCGTCCCTTCGGGCATTTTTTGTTTTGCATCATCCCAACCATTTCTTACCTTTGGGTGTTCAGCATTGTTCTACATTAAAACGTAATCATTAGCAAACGATTCCAATCGGCCCCTGTTGTTTTTCTTTTTTCTTTTCTTTTGTTTTCTTTTCTTTCTTTCTTTCTTTTTTTTTTTTTTTGGTAAAACTGACTGCATATTTCAACTGTAAGTACTGTCCTATATGATGCGCGAACTACTAGGATGCCTCCTCGGGATTTCGCCTTCTGGGCAGGGCAATTAAGTGTTTTACACAGTCCCATGAGAAAAAAAAAACAGCATTTGCATTCCACATTTTTTTTTCTTTCTCACCAAACCTGAGGAATGCGTGCAGGAAAGCAAATTTAAAGAAATAAAATCAGCACTGTCGAATACGAGTCTTATAAGAAGAGCTATTTGCTATAAACAGCTCCTTACAATTCCTTACTTCACTGAATTTTTCTATCAACGACGTAAACCAGAATACAATTTTTCTTGATATTAATACTTAGAAAGGAGAACATCAGGAGGAAAACAAATCGTGCATTAAGTTTTGATGGATAAAATAATCAGAAAATTGGATTAAAAATAGGCAAGTCTGCGAAAAAAAATCGCTGAGCTCAGAAATTCTCTCCCTTCCCCCAATTGACATTTCTGATGGTCCGTCGTCGATTAATAGATCAAGGACTTCATATGTCAGCGAAGGCATCGAGAACAGCTAAAAAACCTTAGGTTAAGGTTTAAAAGAGGAGAAAGAGAGTGCACGTTTTGTTTGTTTGTTTTTACATTTCTTTGGCGTCGCTGCACGAATACGACAGGAAACGTCCTCATATTCGGGGTGCATGAACGATTCTTTTTTTCTTTTTCTAATATTGGGTAGAGAATTTTCGAATTTAATCCCAGAATAAATCACCCCTATTTGGCGAATTGAACGAAATGGAATAAGGGCGATAAAGTTTAATTTGAAACAGCGTGAATACACTTTTTAAGTGATAGTCTCGTTACCCTCCTCTTCGTGGTAGCATTTTCTATTTCAAATACTTCCTTGGTCAATTTTACATGCTAATGATGCCAAGTTTTAGAAAAACCAAACAACTTACCCCATGAGAGGCTGGTGTAGCCTCCAAATATGTATTTCCCGCTGACTCTTATGATTGTTACAGTTGGTCCTTTGTTGTCACATCCGCTGTGAAAAGTACTGGCAGCCCAGCCGTCCACGGACGCCCGCCAACAACGCTTCCATCGTGAAAATTTGCTCTGAACAACTTGTTTGAGCCAGGTTCTTAAATATTGCAAGTAGTTAGCATCATTCCCCACAATAGCAGAGCGTTTCAAACCACCTACAAAAGTTAGAAACAAAGTTGTCAGTAATTTATTTACCTAGGCTCGCCAATTCTTGGCAGGGTCACGGCAACAGCGCGTGGCGCCTATTATGGCTCTTGCGCGGGCCCACAACAGTCCCGCCCACCATAAGAGATAGACCACAACACCGGGAAATGCGTCCCCTACTCTTTACGAACAGTGTGTGGGTTCTCTAACGTTCCACAAAATTTATATGTGCAACGGTTGTGAGACGGGGCCTACGCGCGGTTTATCGTCCTTAGGTCGAGAAGACTAAAAAATGTAACCTTTTGCAGATGTCTTTTCAAAGGCGGCTTTTTCTCCTATCCAATTCAGCTAATCTGGCAGCGGTTAATAGTGAAACTGACCGTGTGGTCCCGGGAATGTGAAAACTCTTTTTCAGTGCCAATCGGATTCTGACCTTGCAAGGAAATATTATTAACTCTCGAATGTCTTCCCCTACAACAAGAGTCTAAAACTAAGGGCAATAATAATAAGGCCGAATATGGAAAAAAAAGTCAGGACCTCGAATTAACGAGAAAAATTTAGTCTCGTAGAGAGGAGGAGGATATAGCATGTCGCTCGCGCACCTACTCTTTTCCATAGCGTGTCGTTTAGAATAGGAGTTTGGGAAATCATAAAAAGGCACTCAGAAATTTGCACATTGCACCTAAGCGGTGGAAGCTCTGAATGATGGCCATTGAAAACATAAGTCCAAGCTAACAAAGTTCTCTGCCACGTATAGTTCTTCGAAGTGTTAAACGATTAATTACTTGAGGTGTCGGTCATAGGATAAAAATGAGCAACATGTTGCTTGATTGCTTTGAAACAAAGTGTAAACTGTGAAAGCTTGAACTCAGGAGTCAATTCATAAGTAGGTGGAGCATGTGTGATTGTCAGGGTAAACGTAGTCCTGAGTGTACGACAGTGACTGACGTTTCGACAACGTATAGCCCGTGGTAATCCTATACGTATTTGTGCATGGTGGGTTTCTTGTATACTGCTAGTTTCTCTTCCCAATTAATAGGTTGCTCAGTCGTTTCGGTGTTTTACACACTTCTTTACGCGCCCCACCCATTTCCCCGCATTGATGAAATAGCTCTTTTCCAGGAGCTCCACGCCCCAACCGCCTGCGGCTGAGTCTCCCATATCTTATTGAGATTACGGGCATTGTTTGCAGATGACCCCAGAGAGAATAGATCACTATAGATTAAGTTGCTTTTCATCATAAACATGCAGTGCTGCAATTTTGTATCTGATCATACTTGCGCACTCAAAGCCGTCTCCAAAGTAACCTTGATCACAAGTGCAAGTAAATGAGCCACGATAATTTGTGCAGCTGGCGTCCTGATGGCAGTAATACTTGTCCCTACTGCATTCATTCAGATCTATTAAAAATGAAAAAGGACTATATATTACGATAAACACTCCATAATGCGTTTTGTCAGGGGGACGTAGCTTAAAAGCGACAACTTCATGATTCTTCAAAATTCTTCAAAATTGTCATTAAAATGACAGTTTTGTCTTTTTTTTTCACCTCGTAAAGGGCTTTTCCTTTGTGAATTTGCAAATCCCTTTCCCCTATACCTTCTACCACTTTCAAAGGGAAATCCTTATAAGTACATTCTTTCCATTTCACGTACATTGGTGGTATGAAATATAGATTTCTAATAATATCGGACGCTTCATGATGCTGCCATTTATTCATCCAACTTGAACTCAGTCCTTCTATCTTGTGCATTCCTAAAATTATACATCACATCTTACCTTTCTTACAAGTATACTGATGACAGTAACTGCATTTCACGTCATTCCATTCGTATTTGTATTCAACACCAAGTGTATGCACACAGTCTTCATCCCGAAAATTGTTTGGTTGGTTTTTGGCCCAAGCTGTAAAGTTCCCAGTACCACGATCTGCCCAAGTAAAGGAACCCTCTGTGAAAATGTCATTCAATCCCAGCCAGGATTTTGCTCCATTGTGAAGATGCTGTAAAAACACATTTTCTTCATTGTTTTGGACGTCAACAAGAACCGAGTTTTTTTGTCGGCATTTACCCAGTGCTGTGGTCCAATTTTGACAAGTCTTGCTTGTGAAATAGCAAAAGCCGTTGAAATAGTTCCAGCCAGGTTCACAGATGTCTGCGAAATACAGATAAATGTAAGCGTCAAAAATATATACATTCAAATAAACTGCCGGGTTGATAAATCCTTAGCAGAATCTCACTCGCAGTACTGTTAGGAGCGTGATGAGAAAACGTTTTCCAAAGCTTAATGGTTTCAAGGTACTAGTAAGATATTTCGGACAGAAGACTAGCGACAGGGATACACCACTCGCATAGAGATAAAATATATCGAACTTTTATGTACAGACTGTACTATTTTGCTTTTAATTTCTAGCAAGGTCTTTTATCCTCGTTATTTATCCTTTAAGAAAACTTTTAATTAAACGGTGAAATTCTTCGAGGGGTAGGAAAATTACAACTTGAAAGAACTTCAAGAATCTTTTTATGTCAACAGGTACACTCTCTTGACTCCGCCATGACTTGCAAAACCATCATTGTGTTATTAGTTTAGGGCATTTCCAAAGTATTTCCAGATGAATCCGGTAACAAATAACGTTTCTTTTTTTATTTGCTAAAAACTACTTTATAAATGAACTCAGTAATATTACAGACCTGTGAGCACGGCATAACTGACGGACAAGGGGTCATATCTATTCGCGTATAATTCCTTGACACAGGCTCTGAATCCAGAGGTATTCATGTTCTGGAAAAAAAAAAAGCACTCAACGTAGGTTAGTACAGGTAAAATAGTAGTCATAAACGACTGAAATTTCATCCAAGATATCCTTTTCACCCTAATAAGGGGCGCGGCAGTGGCACAAATGAGCTATGAGGCCCAGAAGGACGGAGCTAAATATCCCTATTGATGAAGAAAGCAGCCAAATGATTGGAGCAAAGTTTCATGTCCAAGGAAACAGCTCTAAATACGTTTAAACCTGCACAACAGATCTGAAGTTCGAGACCGCGGCCCCTGCTGATAATTTAAAATTATTGTAATTTAAAGATACTACTTTGTACCGACATCATAGCCGTATTCGATAATTAACGTCAAAAGGAAGCCAATAAGCAATCTCAACTTCACTCGGTACATTTTTTCGCCACACCTATTATCGACCTATACATCGATTCAAGCAAGCTTGTGTCTCTGTTCAGTTATATCTTTCGTCGAGTTTTGGTTTCAGGTTTGTTTGCCTTGATACATCCCCACAATCCCCCCCAATTACGGAAAATTTTACCTCGATCCAAGTTGTAATTCCGTTGTGAATCGGTGCTGAATTCCCAGATACTGTCGTGCTGTGATTGGCTGAGACAAGCACTGTCGGAGTCGAGTTATAAGCTCTCGTGAATGAAACGAACTGTCATGGAAGAGAAACGTAAAACGTTTAGCACTGTTTCCTAATCACTAAAAGCTTCATTTCCCGTCATTGTGTTTATTTTTAAATTCACAATTGAACAAGCAATATTTGCGATTAATCATTTTAACAGAACAAACTGCCATTTTGAGATATTTGATATGTCTTATAACAATATTTAAGCAATAGAAAACGTTTTCCGTGTTTGCATAGCCTGATATAAACACGAGAGGGGCTGGAAGAATTCGAGACAGTTATGCAAACCAGAGACGAAGTCGAGGGTTTGCATAGCTGTCGAGAATTCTCCCAACGCCTCGAGTGTTTATCTCAGGCTATGCAAACGCAGGAAAAAAGTCTTCTATTGCTTTTATAAAATAAATTTCCCGAGAAAAAACGCAAAACTCTTTCTATAGCACTGATTAAAAGAGAAATTCTTACCGGTCGCAAAGTCTTGTCCACGAAGTCTTGCACGCGTAATCAGCTCTTGTTTTGTAAAAAGATGCTTTTCAAAATACGGACTTTTCTCGCTTAAAATGTCAGCTTAAGCGAAAAACAATTAACACACTTTCTTTGTAGCCATTTTCCAAGTTTCAGCCGACGAAAGAATCGGTAAATAAAGTAAACTTGTCGAGTTTTGAACTTGAAAACTTTTTTCAAATTCCTGCTTGCGTGATCAGCGCGCGAAAAGCAAAACATCTTGACGCCACAACCATGTTTACATACTCTCATGCAAACACTCCTCTTAGCCAATCAGAGCGCGCGTACTATCTGAGTTATTTTCTAAAATAAGACATGAGAACTTTATTTAAGTGTCAAATGTATATGGCTAATTGGGGATACTTATCTAAAATTACATAATAATAATTATAATAATAATAATAATAATAGTAATAAGCTATGATAATACTAATTATCATAATTCTGATTGGGCACACTAATCTAAAGTACAGAGTAATTCATAATAATACATATTAAAATTTTAAAAATCTTAAAATCATAAAATTAGGATCTACAAAGGTCACAACAGTCACAGTTATTTTCTACTAAATTTGATCAGAAGATTACATTATTATTCTGTTCTTGTTACAGGCCTCCGGATTCAGACCCTAGTTGGGTATATTTATTTAACATCTTTCTAGATCAAGTTTGCGATCAGTTTCAAAATATGGTAATTTGTGGTGACATTAACTTGTCGAACATCTCCTGGAACTCCGTGGATAGCGCTTCAGGTGCTAACGAACTTCCATTTATCGAGGCGTTACATGACCACTTCTTGACGCAAATTAACAACACACCTAGATCTAGATCTAGTGATAACAAGTGCCCCAGAACACACCAAAGTGACCGAGGTGTTGTCACCTGATAAAGCCGGTGTTTTTACGGATCATTGTGTAGTCCTGTTTGATTACAATTCTTTTGTTAATGTGTCCTCACACGCGCGCAAATTTGTCTACGACTACGCAAATGGCAATTTGGAAGGTTTGCGTGAAGCTCTCTCGGCAATCAGTCTCTCTTCTATTGTGGGCCATAACAATATAGATGATGACTGGTGGTGCTGGAAGGACTTATTCCTAGCTGCTGTCAAGGACTTCGTGCCATCGAAGAGACTGAAAGGCCGTAACCCGGTTCCTTGGATAGATAGTAACATTTTAAACCTAATAAAGAAAAAGAACTCAGTTCGCCAAAAACTTAAAAGTTTTTGGCGAACTTAAAAGTTGCATCCGAACGCCGGCCTGAGGGATAAGTTTAAGTCTCTGCGGGCGCAAGTCAAGAAACTGCTTCGCGAAAGCCGTGATCACTTTTACGACTCCATTGACACTGGCTTTAGATTCAATCCCAAGCGCTTATGGTCAATTTGAAGCTTAACTCTAAATCACATCCCATTCTAGGCCATGTCTCCATGTTAACCCTCCCATACTTTTCCGCTGACCAGTCACAAAACCCTTCAAGAGTAAGTGCTGATACACCTACGGGAATGGCTGACCTGTTTAACAGTTTTTTGCCTCTGTATCCACTATCGACAGCGCAGTGGAGAAGAAAGCGTGCATACGTTCGGTCTTTTCAATGAGTCCACGGTTCTAGCTGCACTCAAAGCACTAGAAGTCGGTAAAGCCACAGGGCCGGACGAAATCCCTGCTAAATTGTTCAAAGAGACTGCCCCAGTAATTGCTCCCTCCTTATGTAAGATCTTCAACAAATCACTACAACTTGGGTCTCTCCCGAGGGACTGAAAACTAGCTAACGTTGTGCCTGTCCACAAAAAGAGTGCGAAATACCACGTGGAAAATTACCGCCCCATCTCTCTATTCCCAATAGTGTCCAAGGTCTTTGAGCGTTGTGTGTTGAATAGCATCAAGGACCACCTGTACCATGTAATTTCACCTAAGCAACATGGTTTTTGTACTGGAGGATCGTGCGTCACCAACCTGCTTGAGGCTTTTGACCACATTGGTTCAGTTTTAGATAGTGGCAGCCAGGTTGACACCATCTACCTTGATATGTCAAAAGCTTTTGACAAAGTCAGAGACAGGCGCCTCGTCCATAAGCTAATCCAAGCAGGTTTTGATGGCAACCTGCTTAACTGGTTCTGCTCTTACCTGTCAGGTCGACGCCAGCGCGTTACCGTACTCGGCGCCACTTCAGAGGATCTTCCTGTTACCTCTAGAGTATCTCTGGATTCCATACTCGGGCCAGCCCTCTTCCTCTTATACGTCAACTACCTTCCCGAAGTCATCAGTTCTAGCAGTCGAGTATTGATGTTCGCTGACGACACAAAAATATTCAGCGAGATAAAGACTTTGGGGGATGCCTCTTCTCTACAGAAAGACCTTGGTAAGCTTGCAACTTGGTCTCAATCATCCGGTCTCCTTTTTGACGAAGCTAAGTATAAAGCGCAGCACATAACAAGGAAAACAAAGCCGATCTTATCCTCTTACAAACTCAACAACACCGCACTTGAATTATATGTTGCAGAAATAGATTTGCGCGTTATGGATTAGTAAGGATCTGACATGGTACAAACAAGTAAACGAGCAATCTTCGCGTGCTCATAAACTACTTGGATACTTAAGGAGAAACACAAGGTTCATACTTAGAACCGACGTAAGACGAACGCTATAACTAGCCCTAGTTAGGCCACATTTGGGATACCCCATCCAACTTCGGGCCCCGCAGTCCATCGAGCTCATTGTCAAGCTTGAGCGTATCCAAAAACGCGCGACTAAGTTTATGTTAAAACTGCCTTATTCTTCTAATATAAGTTATAAGTCTCGTTTACAAACTCCAAACCTAATACCTATTTGTTACTGGCAAAAACTTTAGATCTAACCTTTTTTTTTCAAATTGACACACGGTCTTGTTAACGTGAACTCCTCTGTCCTACCTGAAGTTCGCAAATACGGTAGACGCACCAGATCCTCGACCAGCAATGTTAATAAATACATAATTAAGAAATGTAAAACTACTACGTACCAGAAATCCTTTCTCATTAGTGGAATTTGGAATTGTTTAGTGGATGAACTAGATTTGAGCTCATCGACCTTAGCTTCCTTTAAATCGGTTATGTTTAATTATTATAAGTCCGCGTTCGCTGTTTCTTATGATTGTGAAGACCCACGTTCGTTCAAGTCTATCTGTTTAAAATGTAACAGTGTTCGTCCCTTGTCTAGTCCAATAACTTGTTATATGTAGCTGTACTTTTTCTTGTATCGCTGTGTTTTTTAATATTTCTCGTTTTTGTTTTTTTATTAGTATCCGGGACCACTGTAATTGGCCACAGCTGTTGCGGTGTCCCTGCCAACGTTCTTTCTGTTTGTTTGTTTGTTTGTTTTTTTGGGCGAAGTTAATAAAATAAAATAAAATAATAAAATACCAGAAATAAATAATATTCTGATAGCGTTCTTGAACGATTGAAGACTAGTTTATTGCTTATTGACCTTGTTGTTAAGTCTCTTCCATAGTAAAAGTCCAAAGTAACGAAATGAATGTTTGCCGTAGGCTACAATATTGATTCCGGTATGTAAATGAAAGTCCTTGTTTCGCAGAGAATACCTCGAATCATTTAAATTAAAAAGTTCTTTTAAGTCGGTAGGGGCGAGGTTGTTCTTGAGTTCATAAGTATTGCTATATCCTG
Organism: Porites lutea; assembly: GCF_958299795.1. NCBI lineage: Eukaryota > Metazoa > Cnidaria > Anthozoa > Scleractinia > Poritidae > Porites > Porites lutea. Next base: position 53,869,291 of record NC_133201.1, on the reverse strand, counting down.
CAATCTACCATTTTGCAACGTGGGTAGTCCTGATATTTTAGTAGTGTCTGGTAAGAGGCAGACTTAGTTCTGTATACCGCTCTTAAGGCACGTTCTTGAGGACGTTCTATTTTCCTCCTGTTGGAGGCCTTACAGAAGTGCCATACCAGCTGACAGTAGGTAAGGTAAGGCAGGATGGAAGACTTATAGAAGACTTACAGCTGTGCAGGGATCAGGATTACGCAGGCGCATTAGGATCCCTACTTTCTTACTGACTTTCTTACACAGTTCGCTAATATGACCACTGAACTTCGTACTTCGTACTGCAGTCAATGTGGATGCCAAGTAGTTTGATGTAATCTGTGTTTGTAATGACCCTACCATATATGCTTATGTCAGTGTATTAGCCTTCAATGTCAATATTTCTAGGATAAACGATCATCGCCTGGAATTTGTCAGGATTTGCGAGTAGAAAGTTATCACGATACCAAGACGAAGCAAGTTGATCTTCCTGCTCTAAGGCTTCCCTTACAGCTGTAAAATTAGTTCCTGAGGTGTACAACTGGTGGTCGTCCACATAGATCGAAAGTTTAGCGGTAGTTATGGAGCAGGGCAGGTCATTCTGAAATACGTTTCAGAGCAGGGGGTTGAACAATTTGGCGGTTGTTAAAGAATGATCGCGTGAGGTCCAACGCTGAGGACTCAAAACCGTATGCTTCAAGCTTTGTTCGTGTCGGCGAGTGGCTGAGAGAGTCAAACGCTTTACTCATATGAGTCGATAGAATACATACTAGCTCTTTTCTGTCTATTGCTAGCTTCCAGTCCTCATTCAGACGTAGTAGAGTGGTCTCACAGCTGTCCCTTTCTGTAAGCGGTGCTTAGGCTAGAAAAGATGTGGTCGAGTTTCACAGTCACTTGTTTACAGAGCAGTTGCTCAAACACTTTGTCGATGGTTAAGAGGGACGTTATCGGTCTGTACTTCTTGACCTCTTGTCTTAAAGTATTGTTTAGTGGACCAGTTTCTTTACTTTTCTAGTCGCTTTGATCTCTTTTGCGTAAAGTGTGTATGACTAAAAGTGCTTTGAAAATATAAACAGTAATGTAAGTAAGCGATATATCTGTGAGCGAAAATGCTGTGAACAGCATGCTACTCAGTGCTTTTGCAAAGAATTCTTTTCTCACCTGGCAATAAGCATTGTTCATTTTATCCGAAGGTGGGTTCGTATTTGGAAAACTTATGACACCATGTTCAGTGAAAAGAGGCTTGTGCAGTTTGGAGAAGGCAAACCAGTTCTGTGAAAAGAGGTAAAAACAAAAGTGATGCCACCCATCTTGTGACAGAATCGTATTACACCAACAAAAAAATTAAATAAACTCATGATTTTTAGGCCCCTTTGAATCTAAGTATTTTGAACTCTATGAAGTTGTGACCTAACAAAGAGCGCAAAGAGTCAAGAAAAAGATGCAAATCCACATTTTTTAAGACATCAGGTGAATCACGTAAGAGCATGAAGGGAGACATAGGGACAAGTAAGACCAATTTGTTTGCTATTTAAAATTCACCGCCCGTAATGCTATTCAATTCATTTCTTCTTCTTATTATTATTATTATTATTATTGTTGTTATTATTATTACTATTATTATTATTATTATCATTATTATTCATTAGTATTATTATTATTATTATCATTATTCATTAGTATTATTATTGTTGTTATTATTATTATTATTATTATTATTATTATTATTTCCGTTTCTTTTTATGTTTTTCTTTCTGCATTTCCTTTCGTTTGACTGATCATCACTCGCGATCGCCCGGACAATCCTTAATTAGCAATGCTTTTTCCTCTTAACGCTGTTATTTTTAGCAAGACCAGGCGAGCATTCCTCACAAATTTCGTGGACAGTCGGGTTCCAGTTTTTTTAAATCTGACTAAGAGCGTACCACAGTGATATCTTGGTGTCTACCGTCAAAGTTTTGCATTTCACGAAGACAGACTTTAACTGAGTCCTTTGTTATGTCTTCAATCCAAATGAGAGCAGCATCATACTCTTTACCAGTCCTCAGGTGCTCTGACGTCACAAGGACTATTGGCGCCTCGGCAAACTTGCCCTGAAGAAAAAAGCAATAACAGCAATCGAAACAGCTTTTTTTTTTTAAGGTGGCCCGATCCTATTTATATGCGTGTTGGTTATGTTTTTGATTTGCGTTTTTCAGAATAAAAGATTAAACCGATTTCTAAGATTTTTGGCATCCTTAATAAATAATAATGGAACTTTAAGAAAATGTTATTTATTTTCTTGTAAGTATAAAAATCTTTGAGATATCACCATATATTTGAAACCGCATTTTTAAGAAAAATGTAAATAACTTCGAAATCCCACGACAGATTTTTCCCTAACTTCAGCAAATAAGCCTCAGAGTTCTCTAGTTTTACTGCAAGTTTGAAGGCAATCGTGACCGTAGAGCTCGCTGCACAAAATGCTGGTCAAATTTAACCTTAAAATGCTACGCTAACGCATAGTTCTTAAAAAGGCAAAATATAGCGTCTACGAAAAACGGTCCAGAGTTTTTAACGTCGCAGGTTCCCCTTTTGAAGAGAAATAAGGCCACTAACTCCAATACTTCTAACCATCCATTTTTTCAGCTGAAATGAAAACCCTTGTATTTGATAATTTATTCAAGCAGGTTTTTAGATTTGCCATTACATTCGCACGGGAAGTTTACCACTTGGGAATAAAGATGAAGACAAATATGACAATCGTCTTATTCTTCTCATTATCCCCAACAGCAAACTGCCCGTGCGAATGTGTTGGTAAGTCTTAAGAGCGTGAATAAATTACCAAATGCAAGGGTTTTCAGAGCAGCTGAAAAATGGATGGTTAGAAGTACTGGAGTTGGTGGCCTTATTTCTCCTCAAAACGGGAACCTGCGACGCTTAAAAACTCTTGAGAGTTTTTTGTAGACACTATATTTTGCTTTGTTAAGATTTGTTTCCAAAAGAGAGCGACAAATACAACGTAAGTTTTATGAATAGAAGTTCCTTAATATTACCGCGCACTCAGCTTAAAATTGTTTTTTTTTAAAGTGCTAACTGTATTCGCTGTAAGTGTCTGATTACTCTGTTTCTTGCAATAAAGCTTTAGGCAGGAATATCCTTTCAGATAGGAGATAGTCTGTCGGCAGTCTTCCTCTATTTGTGCGTCAACTTTCACAGATGTGTTAGCGTAGCATTTTAAGGTTAAATTTGACCAGCATTTTGTGCAGCGAGTTCTACCGTCACGATTGCCTTCAAACTTGCAGATGTAAAACTAGAGAACTCTGAGGCTTATTTGCTGAAGTTAGGGAAAAATCTGTCGTGGGATTTCGAAGTTATTTACATTTTTCTTAAAAATGAGGTTTTAAATATATGGCGATATCTCAAAGATTTTTATACTTACAAGAAAATAAAAACCATTTTCTTAAAGTGCCATTATTATTCATTAAGGATGCCAAAAATCTTAGAAATCGGTTGAATCTTTCATTCTAACAAAAGGCAAATCAAAAACATAACCAACACGCATATAAATAGGATCGGGCCACCTTAAATATTGCTGCAAAATTACTTGAAACTAACCACTAAGTAAGTTCCCATTCTTACTTTTTACCTAAGGTTGTTTTGTTAACTTAGTCGCTAAGTCGGTCACAACTTTTTAGAGGATCTAGCAATCATCTCACCAGTTACCTCGTTATGATCGATTATTTTTCGTTAACTTTGTGTCTCATTCTTCTAGTTCAAGGAAAGTTTTAATATCTTCTTTAACTTAACATGTGAATTTTTGTTTTTCCCCATTCAGTTAATTCAAATAGATAAACAAATATTTTGTATTTTTTTTTGGTTTTGTTTTTGTTGTTGTTGTTGTTGATGTTATAAGCTGCTTCCTTGTATCAGGTTAGCGCTTCATTTTGTTGAAATGGATGTTAAGGAGGTCTCTCCTTCACAGTTTCGCTCTTGATGTTTTTCTTTTTTTGGTACGCAGACAAGTCGTGATTAAATCTGTCAGGTTTTGGCTAAGGGTCACAAGACTCAATTTTCCAATTATTTAGCATTTATTTGTTTTGTTTTTTTGCTGTTTTTGGTGTTGTTGTTGTTGTTGTTGTTGTTTTTTTTTTTTTTCAAGACATGAGTTAAAGATGTAACAATTTAATATGTACATTCCCATCTCACCGTAGGAAAGGTTACATCTGCGCAGTTGGTACCAGACCACCATTTCTGCAACTCAACCGTTCCCGTCAATCCTTCGGGTGGTGCTCCTTGATAAGCCACCCAATCAATGGTGGCAAATGGATTCGCGCCTTCTTCTTTCCTTCCGGTTTGCATGACACAGACGGTGAAGTTTTTTGTGTTGATACTTTCTGTCCATGAAGTAACAGCGTCGTGGACTGTCACAGAGTCATTCAGCTTCATGTGATTGACTGTTATTTGAACATGAACTTGTTTATCCGGATAAAACCGGTATGGAGGAAATGTGACTGTCTGACAGTTTGAATCTGACCATTTTGGAACCTGTAGCAGATCTACACGGCCCCGAACAATTGGAAAACCTGTTTTGTAATAAATTAAGTACTTTATAAGGAAGCATCACTGTGCTCTTTAAGCATTATCGCTTAGGTAGCTTTCCTAGCTTGCGTTGTACTGCAACTCTAAGTGGTGAAGGGTGGTGATAAAAAAAGCGTGGAAATGGAACTAAAACTAGGCTGTAACTTGCAATGTCGGCTACCTTTCAACAACGAAATGTATAGTGGCTGCTTATTATTGCATGCTGGTTTCAGTGCCCAAGATAAACATATGTCAGTATAAAGATAAACATATGCGAGTATATTGGGAGCGCGCGCCACTGCGGGAAATATTTGATTTTCAGCAAATTCACTCAAAGCTAATAAGGTGCAAAAAAAGTGCAAAAGAGGATGAAATCAAGGGCAAAGATAGTAAATACTGCATTTGCCCTCAATTATGCAACTCCATGTAAACTGGTATGTAAATACGATATTTACTCCCTTTGTCTTTGATTTCCTCCTCTTTTGCACTTTTTTGCACCATATTTGCCCCGAGCAAATTTGTGTAATGTAATTTTACGCGATAAAAACTAAATTGCCAGACAAAAGAGAATAAAAGATCTTACACAGACCAAACATCGGCTATAGTCTGGGCTGCTATATGTTTGTTTGCCAAAGCAGAGAAACGAAGTAACTTGTTACAGCTGCCTATTGTTGCTTAGCCTGAGTGAGGAGCTACAAGCGAGGTTAAAAGTAACGAAAAGTTATACACATCAGAGCTTGAAGCAAATTCAATTTTGATCCAACACCTATAATTCTAAGCAATCGAGAGCTTAACTCCCAGACTATTTTATGTGGCATACTGTACAGCCAAAAAAAATCATTGAAATTATTTTTCGTTATACCTTCACAGCTTCCAGGGTGATAAACCAGATTATTTTCAAGTCCTCTGCAATAGCTTAACTTATGCCAGCATCGGTTGTCGTAAGTTGTTCCGTTTGCAGTGCACACTGGGTCTTCATATGAAGGGCATTGGTCATCGCACTCACACCGAGCGTCATGCGCACTGTAGGTCATGCAGACTCCAAACCGTGGGCAATGCACATTAAGGCAAGGGTTAAGGTCTGTACCAAGAAAAAAAAACATAATATTGAGTTGTTATCCATTTGGAAAAAAAAAATAAATGTCTAATATATTTTTCATATTTCAATTAAAACTAAGTTACTGTTCAGTAGTAGTAACATGTTTGCTTGTAGGTACCTTAACTAATGTTTTTTTTTTTTTTCATCCTTAGTAGACCTCATTAACGATACCCGCCATCTCTGCACGCGCTTAAGGACTGATGGAATAAATTAAAGCAATGTTACGTGGTGTCTTAGGGGGCAAGCAAGAGATAAAATCAGTAAATACAAGAATGCAGTCGAGTTTGTTTTATCTACACAATAGAAAATTAAGACGTTTTGACCTTAGAAACGAAAATTGCAAAATATGGGTGGAAGTGATTTTGAATACAGTACGCGGCAGTAGAAATCTTCACAGCAAGGAATTGTGATGTAAAACTTGTCAAAGTTTACATTTTGCATTTTGCATGACTAAAATCGTCGTCTTATTTTTGAGGGAATAAACAAACCAGACCACGATTACTCGATTACTAGTATTGGCAATTTTATTACTTGTGTGCCCTCTAATTGCTCTTATCCCATCAATGATCCATCTTAAAGTTCGTGCAAAGATAGAGTGTAACATGAATAAGATATATCAGTGTTTGTACTCCAGTGTTTCTTTAATTATATCATGAAATGTATTCCTACATATAAGAACTTCTAAAGGATATCAATAAAAATAATAGTAATAATGATAATAAAAATAACAATAGTTCTTACTAGAAATAGTGATCATTACAATAAGAAAATTATTAACAACCTCCAGTAACAGCGTAGCTGACAATCAAGGGATCATGACTCGATCCTAATCCACTGAGGTCTTTAACGCAGACCTTCATAGATTCTAATCCAACTTCCTACAGCAAAATGTGATAGCACTCATCAGTTACTAGAAAATCCATAATTTCTTCTTGATTTCGACGACGATACCTTTAAGTCATGAAATTCATGGATCAAATCCAAATTATTGTTTTCTTATGGCTTTTTCACAGCTTTCACAGTCCTTTTACAAATTTATTAGAATAAACGGATTTCTTCTCTCCCCTGATTGAACAAGGGATATCGACTTTTGGGTCTCAAAGGTGTCGTGAGAGTTCAAGCAAACAATTGAATAGAATAATGTAGCAAAGCACTGAAAAAATCCCTGTTCATTATCATTAACCTCAAGTGACCATCAAGAAAATAACCCAGTGAGGAAAACCCCGTTTCATGACGCAATTACCGGCTTTTCCGTGAAAAGACGTCTGAGGAACGAGCGCAGAAATTGCGTACTGATGATGTGTCACTACCCAGATCTGGGCGTGCAGTGCTTTTGATTGGTTAAATAAAATTTATTTTGCAGCATGACCAATCAGAAGCACTATCTTGATCTGGGAATTACACGTCATCAGTATGGAATTTCTGCGCTCTTCCACAGACGTCTTTTCACGGGGAAGCCAGTAACTACGTCGTGAAACGGGGTTTTCGGGGTTTTCCTCATTTTGTGGGAAAACTAGTGGTGGCGTGGCGCGAAATGTCGGGCAGGCTGTTTTCTCAGGTTAGAATAAAAAGGCAAACTTACCTCTAACCAGGCTGATATTATATTATTTTCTGGAGGACGACTTCCCTTGACCTTAAGATTATACTCATGATTTACGGAAAGAATCACAATTGGCGATTTGTAAAAGGTCGTATTGAAAGGCACTTCCTGTAAATAGATAAAAAAAAGTCATGTAAGTTAGTAAATGGATCTGAACGAGCTCACTTCTCCCTCTATTTTTGCCCATCTCCTGTAAAGTCCCCACTTCTAATAGTCGCCCACTGTCTTCAACGCGAAATTGAAGAGATTCGAAATATAAAATTCTCGCAAAGTCACGAAATTTAAGAATCGCGAAATATGCGCACATCAAAATCGCGAGATAAACATGTCGCGCTCATCTGGGAATTACCATTTTGGATACAATGTCGATTACCATAGCCTGGTAAGCTTGGGATTACTGTATTTTAAGTTTTCTTTAGTGTGAACTTAACCACTAAAAAATCAGTGTTCTTTGGCTTGTGCTAAATGTTCTTGTTAGAACTAAAGTTTTCACCTGACAGAAGCCGTAGTTGTTTTTGGCCGATGGATTTCCACTGTTTGGAAAGATTTCTTCCCCAGTTATTGTGAAATTAAGTTGACTCCCATTTCCAGTGAATGCAAACCAGTCCTGCGGACAAGAAAATAATGTTTAATTTGCCACCCTTTTCTTTACAAGACGAGTTGCGTCAGGTTTCGAACCACCGGTTTCCTTTAGCAAGAAATGACTGCATGAGACACGTGAGACACGACACTGACCTTAATTGCTTCAAAAACGTTTTGGGTAATTGGGTTTCCGGGCGGCCGAAGTGTGGCAAAGTTAAGTTTGTTTGTCTGTCTGTTTGTTTGTTTTCATCAATACTACAGTTTACTCGGACATTTTTCTTCACTTACCACAACTGCATCTTGGTGTTTTCCATCAAAGGGCAAGAATTCCCTTAAGCACACTTCATATCCTCCAGAGTTGACGTTTTCTAACCATAAGTACATAGCGTCATTTGGCTTTGTGCTGCGAGTGTACTTAACAGAGACAAATACACGAGGCTTGGAAGCAAAGCTCTGCAAAAAAATGTTAGATAAAAAATATATGAAAAACTATTGACTGAAAAATAAACAAGCTTCTCGAAAGATACATCAGCATGAACGTATCCAAGAAGTAGTCATCAGAGGCACTTAAATGAAATTAAGGATATATAAAAGGCTAAAAGGAGCAGATTAACTAAATCTACTTGTCTACTTGTTGAAAAGGTTGGTGAATGCATCTTATTTGGCCCATTACTTAATAAATAAAGTTACATACAACAATGTTCCTTTCCGGCTAACTTTGTTAAGTTTAATGCTACAAATTTAATATCATTAAAAAATAGACTTCTATTTTCCAAATTACCTTTAACACATCAATACATTCAAAACGGTCATGACAAGCATTATTAAATCACTACCTCCAAAGTAAAACGTGAAAATGTCTTAATATCTAAAAGCGATGGAAAGAAAAGTTTGAAACTAAGCCCGAGAGAAAGCTTAAAAAGACTTTAATGTACTTTGCTATCTCCGTTTTACACCTTTATAACAAACTTAAATACTTGTTATCAATTATTGTTGTCTAACCTGAGAAAAGGCCACCTTCTCACACTTTGTTTCTGTTGTCCATGTTCCGCTAAAAGTAAGGCTTCCATGCGTTAACATAGGTTTGTCCTGGAATGCTACCCAGTTGATAATTCCAGTGTCATTTGTAGAACCTGTTGCACGCGAGCATATCTGAAATCCAGCTGTACTTATGGACTCTGCCCACACGGCGGAAGGTGAATGAACTGCATCTGATGACTGATCTTGGTGGCTTAATGACACAAAGACTCGAACCTGAAATGCGTTAGGAAAAGATAAGCATCAATGAAAATTTGCAGGCAACAATTCAACCCTAGACTACGAGAAGTCTCTTTTTTTTCTTAATCCGTCGAGCAAAACAGGCGAGAAACGCAACTGACCACGCGCGTGACTGAAAGGGCGAGACTGCAATCCTCGTTTCTCGCGCGCGTCTGGCGGCTTTGACGCTCGTGTGTGCGTGCACTCCTCTCACTAAATTTGAAAAGAAAAAGAGTCTAAGTCCACTCCAAATCGACCGCATCCCGCCCACCCCCATTCCCTACCCCATTCTAAGGGTTAAAGGTCCTCTAGCCTATTTTTATTGTCAGAATTCTCTGGCTTTTTTGGTTGCGTATTGTTTTGTTTTCTCTGAAAACACACGCATCCTAGGGATAAGGGAGCACTTGAACAAACCTATGCGCACTTAATTGTCTGAGGTCATAACGTTACAAAGGCCTCATTTTTTTTAATTGGCAGATCAAAATTTGTTGAAAACATTAGTTTCTAAAGAAGCTTCTTGTGGTCTGCTAGCAAAAGAAAGTTGCCGCCATCCCTTAAGATTAGACTACTATATTTCCTCCAAAAATAGCCTTTCCTCAATTAATCGCCTCCTCAAATAACCGCTCCCTACCCCCACCCCTCTTGCTATCTTCTCTTTCTTTCATCCTCTCCCCGCCAAGTTAAAAATTGGCACGTTGGATAACAAACAAAGCTGAAGTGGAATCTCATCCAGCAAAACTGATCAGTGACGATTCAAGCTCTAACGCAAGCATTGAAAAATAACCAAGGAACAGGATTGCTCCTGCCAATGCAAGGAACCATATTTGGAAAACTTATAAAACCCATGCTTAGTATATTTTATGTGTTTATCTTTCTATTATTATTTAATAGATAATAAAACAAAATATTTGGGGAACGACTTCTAATGAGCAATATTTGAAATAATCGCCTCCCTCGAATAGTCGCTCGCGGCTACTAATGGGCGAAATACGGTAATTTTTAATTCCTTAGGTTTTACTCACGGTTCCAGATCCACTAAACGTGTGTGGAAATACCACGTTAGTGCAGCGTGGCAGTGTACAATGTTGTGGAGCCTTACATCCGCTGTTGCAATTCCATCCTCGACGTGTCTCTGATGCGTTTAGTTTGCCTACCTGATAGGAAATGCCTGTAAAATAGAAAAAAAATGTCTCAATGTAGTGTAGGTATGGGATGGAACGAGACGGAGTGTTGCTTCAAAAGAAATGAACAAAGAGAGGCTAGAGGTGTGTCTGTGTTTATTTGAAAGGCGAGGAGTCAAACTTTCGTGTGTTATTCAAATGTGAAGATAGGAAATTAATTCTTCTTCATTTAGTGAAGTTCAGTTTGAAAGAAGTATCAGCAAAAACTGTTCTTTTGCAAGAATATTATGAACTTTCTTTTCATCTAAATAGCGCTGCAAAAATAACTTGGCCTACGGTTCATAACTCTAGGAGGCAATAAGTGTCCTGTGGTGTTGTAGGGAACCGGAATGTGAGCTTAAAAACATAGCCTAGCGTTTTTTCACTTTACACTTCCAGGCCAGGCGTAAAATATTTGCCTTGTAGTTATGTGAAGAATATTCACGAAGAATAATTCTATATATACAGATATTTTTAATTTCAATTACTCAACATGGTTTTCTGAAATTGTACTAAACAACTTGGCGAACGGCATATCAGTTCGATACAAGCGCATTCTCGTGTTGGAGGTAAATATCTTTTTGCAGATTTTAATATTGAGTCCGAGTTTGTCTAACCTCGTTTTTTTTTTTTTCGCTCATGTTCAGTTACTCCACTTGTTGAAAGCAAATCTATATAAATGTCTAGATTAATGAACTGATTACCGTTTTGCTACGCGCGCACACACAATGTGTCGAGTAAGCTCGGTTCCTTGCACCAAAAGGGTAACCCGCAATGACAGTTATCTCTGATTGGATTAAAACAGAGCTGCACGAATTAGGAATCTGAACATCGGTAGAAGTGCGGGAATGACTGATTCGGAAATAGGAAAATCAAAGAATAAAAACTCGTTTAAGGTTTCTGTAAAGGAGGGTTGATGAACCGCCAGATATTACTGTGGCCTTCGAAAGTTTGAAATGGATTAAAACTTTCGCGTTGCATCAGAATGTGGGTGTGGAGTGTAAAGGGCAGGTTTAATTTGATTTCAAAGATCTCACCCCACTGGCAAAATCTAGATCTGAAATCTTCAAACTGTTGGTCTTCTGATCGAGGATATGAAACATCGTATCAAGAATAGATCACCTGTCTGTGTTTACAATTTTGTTTCGTTTTCCTTCAATCCAAGTGGTAGCCCGCTGACTGAACAGACTGTACTTTATTTTGAAGAACAGAGTTGCGACAAACAAATTAATCCATCGGAAACTTTGTAATATAATCATTTTCTCGAGATCGTGAGATGTATAGAAACTGCCACATCAAATGAGCTGGAAAAATGCATCGATAAGTGACTTTGACCTTAGTACTCTAGTCGCGAGCTCAAGCACTGAGTTAGTCACTTAAACGAGAGGGAGGGGCTTGTTATGTTCCCCAAACTTGCATTTGTAAATAGAACACTACGAAATTCAAAAATATAAGAGAAACTATCAGACCTTCTAGATTTATATGAGGTCTAAATACCAGTATATGCATTTTTCTTAAAGAATAATTAACAAAATAGAAAGTCTCCGACCGAGATGAATTAATTTTCAGGAGATGAAATTGTAAGAATTTTTAACTATGTTAAAAGAAAAAAAGTAATATTTGCCTTTTGTTAGGTATAAGAAAGTACAAATACAGATCGCAACGGCCTATGATGAAAAGAAGAGAGGCATACCTTTTACAGTTAGAGGGAGAATCCCCAGGTTTAGGAGAAAGACAAAAAGTGCAAATTTTCTGATGTCCATCTGGCTGCTGAACCAAGATTTAAATGACCTGTCGACATCTGGATGGGTTGTTTTATAGCGGTACAAACGTTTCCAAATGTTTGACAAATCAGCCATGTATACTAAATCCTCTCAAAAAGTAAAAACAAGCTGATTGGGTACTGAAAGTGCAATATGATCCTAATTTGAAATTGTTTCATTTACAGTTAATGTTTGAGCCCAGGAGTCATTTCAAACGTAGGCGGAATGTGATCGTCTGGGTGGGTGTTGTCCTGAATAGGGTCACTGTTGAGATATTAAACAGACGTTTCAACAACTTTTGTGGTAGTCATCTTCAAAAACAACATTTTCTTTGGCTTTTAACGGTATTGTAACTTTAAGTAGGCGTGTGCTTAATCATATGTTTTGCTTCAAAGGAGCGAATTTAATGCCTTGCATATTAACAAGAAGATAAAAAGGACTCATGAACATTGACTTCTGCCAAGTATTTCATCACTACATTCAGATTAATGAAAACTGGCTGTCTTATGGAGCTGGACACACTGTTCGAATTACACTGTCACTTTGCCTTTTTATCGAATTACACTGTCACTTTGCCTTTTTATTGATTTCATATAATATGTAAATTTAATAGAGGCTTTGATAGATGCACACTTTCGGGAACTCAGTAAAAGGAGTGCCGCTGTGGTCCCAAGAGTGCAGTGCAAGATGGCTCTATCTGAAAATAGTTGATCAAAAATATTTTGAGCGCAACTCTTTCTAAAGCACCTTTAAAATATTCCTATAATTAACAGTAATTATAGATATTTGTAAGAGCAACGATAATCTAAAGTCTGTGGCCAAATGCTAGTTGCTTACCCTAGTTGGGGCAGCTTAGACGGTCAAACATGAGATATGACCCTCTTGGCAAAGGAAAGCTGATTCTATTCTTTTTATTTGCGTGCAGTATTCCACGTACTGAGTTTAAAAAGGCTTTATCCCCACCCACAAATGCATTACGTTTGCTGAAAGGACGAAAACCAGTACATGGATCCTGGAAACTGCCCTCAGCTCTATTTTATTCAATGCTTGCATACGCACATTGTTTCGTGGTTTAACTTGTTAAACGGTTCAGTGATGATAATTCTTTAGAAAACTGTCACTTCTTTGCGAAAGGCAATTAAATGTTAAGGGTTGTTTTTGCAATGGCCCGTGGCAAGTGTGGATTATGTCTAGTAAGCGTCCGCTCGCCGTATGCAATCCCTTTAATAGAACATTCAGGAAGTATTCTTTCTGTGGCTTTGAAACAGTCAGTAAAGGGTAAGCTGATAGTGTACTTTCAGAAAAGTGCATCTGATTTTCGGACGTTATAGAAGGAGATCTAAAACATTCATTAAGTAGAGGTAGCTTGAATTAGCTTTTTCTTTAAAGCCTTCCGCTTGTGGTTCTTAGAGGGATATGTCACTTTTGCTTGCAGTCTGTCAGGTTAAGCCAATGTACACCACTGCAACCTTTTTCGAAACCACGTGCACTTTAAAAGTAGAAGGGCTTAATTAGAATAAACCCCTGATCCTTCTTTCCAAGGTATTCTACTTTGAACTTCCGCACATCAAATAAGTAAACTGCAAGTATTGCAGTCAAACTAAACAAAATAGGCGATAACGTCTTCTCAGTCAAAGTTAAAACTTTGCGAGTCGGAATATTCCGGGACATTAGTTCTCCCTGAAGTCCATTAAGTTTTAAGAGAGTTTAAGCATATCACGTTTACATCAAACGGGCAACGCGAGTACCACGTGACCAATTCCACTTTACTTGTCGTTTACTGTTCATTAATTTTACACACTTGTTAGTAGTTTCAAGGAATTTTCTATCCAGTAGATTAGAATTGTTTTGAGCTGTCTTTATCTGCTCATTTTCTGTTTTGAGAAATTTTCAACTGCCGTCCTCCTGTCACTTTCGACTTTTCTCCCACACGAAGTTAGAAGAATCTAGCCGCACCGACAAATTTTCCTTGCGAAATCAGAGAGCGCAATAAACAAACCCACTCACAAAATCCGGATTGAAGACAAATGTTCTCTCATTGAGTGCAAACCAAAATAAGAAGTACAGAAGTTAATCTCTTTTTTAATCTTTATTCACCGTGTTCAATGGAGCAGTGACAGCAGTTTTTATTCCGCTTGTTGATATTTTTATTCAGTTTTGGAACACATGATAAATCAATGGCTATAATCAAGGTCATGTGTTTCATTTTTCCTCATTACAAGTCATAACCTGTGTTTCTGTCCTTACAAAATATGAGCTTGTTTGAAATGCCTATAAAATTATCATAATGTCCATCAATTACGTAACATCTCTAATGAAGCTCCTATTAAATAATGACAACAATTTTAACTTAGATAGTCTAGTATCATAATCATCATCAGACTTAGTAATCCATCTGGTGGCTCTTCGCTGTACAGCCTCCAATTTATCAATGTTACGTTTAGTATGAGGCTTCCAAGTTTCCCATGAATATACTAATAAAGGTCTCACAAGACTACAGTAAAGTGTTTTCATAGTATCAATGTCCTTTAAGTCCCTGCAAGTCCTTTTAACCAACACTAAAACTCCATTAGCCTTAGCAGTTATTTCATCAACATGTAGGCTCTATGAGAGATCACCAGCAGTAAACAATCCTAAATCTTCACATAAACAGTTTCCAAAGGTTGACCTTCGATATTATACTTTCTTCATGTCGTCACATTTGCTTGCAGTTTGTGTGAGGTGCAAGCCAATGTACACAACCGCAACCTTTTAGAAACCACTTAACATTAGAAGGGCTTAATCCGCTAAGAGTAGCCTGCGAGGGAGCTTTAAAAGGGGAAGGAGAACGCGGGAATTGGGCGCGTGAGAGCGTGAGGAGCGCGCGAGGAGGGAGAAAAAGGGAAAAGAGGGGGAAAGGTTCCCGTTTTCAACATTCCCGCGCGCTTCAGAATTCCTGCTTCTCCTTCCCTTTTAACGCCTGCTACGTAGGCTACCCCCATTAGTGAAACCCTGCATTCCAACTTCCGCATGTCAAGTGAATAAACTGCACGCTGTCAGGCTTTAAATTAACGTAAACATCATCTTCTCACAGCTAAGACCTAGCTTAATTGCATACCTTAGAAATCCAGTTTCAGACTTTTCAATCCAACATGTACACGATATTCGGAGAATCTAGCCACACATGTAGTAAAAAAGTAAAAACTCACAAGTAAATCATTTTATTAACCACTTGACGGTTTTTATTTCCACTTGTTGACATGTTAATTAAAACCAGTTTTTGAATAAATAGTAAATTATGGCTTCCAATACTGCTTGCCTTCTAATAGCGTGAGATTTCTTCACTAAAAACGATAAATTATTTTACGGCGCCTAGTATGCATAGAAAAGTTACCTATCAAATATTAAATATTTTTTTTTTATTCCCGGTTAGACCAGGTTTCACAAGATATTTGCATTCTACACCTTTTTTGACCAAGGTACATCTTAATACCGCTTAATCGACGATTAAGCAGTCTTTAGACTGCAAGCATCACGCTCCCAAGAATTAGCAGGGAAGACCTAAAAATTAGAAAACTAACTAAAACAGTTGTTTTTCACATTTAAAGGATCCTCTTGATCCTTTATTTTAGGTCATATTTTGTATGCAAGTTTTATGCGTGACCAGAGAAAATAGTTGACTGATGACAAAACAGCTAAAGCTCTCTTATGCTAGCGCTGTTTTCAGGTCTCCGAAGTGTCTAACACTTATTAAATGGAAAACTAAATATGAAGTCCCATCACAATAAAGTTAACCTGTTAGAGCGCAAAACAAGAGTGAAGAGATGGCCGGCTTACGTTATTTAGGAGGGCTGAATTTATCTTTTCGAGCAACGTTTTTTTCTAAGGGTGGTTGATTAGTATCTCAATACATTTACTTCCTTATAAGAAGATACGCCGAGAAACACAAAAGGCATTTCCTCCTTATCTGATAAATGCTTTATACCTATCCAGACCTTTAAGGTTATTTAATTATCGAATGTGAGGTATAAGCTGCTAGTCGAGACAATAAGTCTGGTCATATTTAAAAATGCATACCAAATGTACATTCTCCTAGCTGCTCATAAAATAACATATTATCGTTCACGTATAGAAGCTTTCCCTAACCAAGTTCAAAACTGCTTCAACAGTACAAAAAAACAACAACAACAACAACAACAAAACATAACTTTTGATGCTAGTAGGAGATTCAGGCACCAGTAAACTGTTTCTAAGAGGAAACTTTTGGGCGCGCACTGACTGTTTGTTTAAGACTGATGTCCGTCTTATAAACTGTCAAATTAGGGGATCACAGAAAGGAAAGGACTAAATATAGATGTCCGTTTTACCGGGATACCCGTCTTATACAAAAATTCCGTTCAAAAAGAGTGCAATGTACCAGAGACAAAAGAAAGGCCACCTGAATTTAGAAAAGACTTTCCATGGTAACAAGAAAATCATCTCTGGTAACATGAGGACTCCACCCGGCGATCAAAGCCTCCTTTTGTCCTCTTCTTGATCGAGCGGGAAAAAAGGAGGCTCTGCTTTAAACGCGTCAAACCTTTTAGGTCGCCGCAGCCCTTCGTATTTTACTGCCTTACAAGATATCGATAATCTTGAAACTTAACAGTAATACCTGAATAGACAGTTAATCTAGAGAATCTGAAATTTGTAAGAAAATCCATCGAGCGGTTTAAAAATTATTCCCTTATTTGTTTAAGAAGGCCAAAATGTTTACAAAAGAGAGCGCCTCAGAACATACTAATGAAGTCCTTCTTTGTACATCGGCCGAAGCTATCTCCATGATCTTTCAGGCACGTTTTTAAAGACAATTAAAATTTCTTTAATTTTAAAAGCGCTTCGTTTCCTACAGATAACAGCCGAACATGAACTATTAAACTGTTCATGATACGGCCACCAAAATTACGAAGAATGATACGATATACTCAACATTTCCAACATCTTAGTCTAACTTGATTGACACAATGAAGTAATTTGACGTCACTATGATACGGTCAGTTTCCTTTGTCCCTGGGGAAGGCCCCTACATTTCCTTTACATTCATACACACTGAAATGAGGTCCTATTAGGGCAGGAGCACAGCTAGTTAGGGTAAATTCTGACAAGCGCCATGGCCTTGGAACAGCGATATTGAACGGAAATGGCGACAAACGACACAAAGACGATGGGTTGAAACTGCGACAGCGATATGGCTTCCTCCTCAATACGTAAAAGAACTGCTGGTTTTGAAATTCATACTAGGGACGTACGTAACCCTCCTGAAGCCCTGATTGGGCCTCTTAAATGTAATGTAGACACTCGTTAATGCAGACAACAGACACATGATTCTTGCCCATTAACCAAGAAATTCTCGTAGAAAGCCAACCTCACTAATGCGTGCACTTCACTCTCATTTACGTACAGTAAAAAGGCTTTCCTTTTTCAATATACCGTAAAGTTCCGAAAATAAGCCCCTACAAATATAAGCCCCCCAAACTCGTAGCGCAAAAAACCCTCCGTTAAATCGCCGCTCCATATATATGCCCCCCCCCAAGGGCTTGTACTTGGAAATTGCCCGCAAATACAAAGTAAAACAAAGAAAAAACAATAAATTTACTTCCAACTATAAGGCTAGCCCAATCGATTTTGAAACGCAAATTTCCCTCAGTAGATAATATAAGCCTCTCCGAATATAAGCCCCTCCAAATATAAGCCCCTCAAAAAGGGCCTTTGAAAAATCTAAGCCCCGGCGCTTATTTTCGGAATTTTACGGTATTCTGAGTGTTTTTACGCAATGACGGTTTTTTAAAAGTTAGGAGATGTTCGATTTGATTTAATGTTTCGTGTTATTATTTTGGTATTTTGCTCAAATAATGGGTGTACTATTAAATTAAATAACATTATTGCTTAATACCGACACCTCGTTAATACCGGTTAGAAAATTACCTGTGTCAGACAGCGATAACTACACGAAAAGACGTTTCATGTTGTTCTATCATTTTATCTGTAGAACTTTAAAGTAAAAAAAAATCAAAATAAACACTGAAAATGTATTGTCGCGCAAAGAATGAAAATCAAATGTCCCTTTTAATAAAATAGGCACACGGGAATCATGTTTACGAGCTTGTTTGGATGAAAGTGTAAATTATAATTAACGTAATTTTGTCAAATTAATCGAAACTTCTGTATTTTCGTTAAAATCTAAAAAATTAACGCTTCAGGTAAAATTTGTTTCGTAGGTTCAGCAGCTAAATAATATCAATGGGATTTGAAAGGAAACCGCGGAGGAAGCAAGATGAGCAGATACCTTCAAAATTCAAAATGCTGTAAAATTATGTAAGCCTTAACAACACCATTGCGTGAAAATCATTACACTTTGATAAAGACGTTGTCTTTGTAATGTTGAATTTAATAGCCGACTACCCTACAAACTTCTCAATAAGTTTTTTTTTTTATTTCTAAAAAGTCATTAGCGGGAAATTACTAAACTCTTGTGGCTTTTGTTTTACCTTTTCAAAGTAATCGACGTCATCCATTGCAACATGGTTATTGCAGTGAGATTAACATGATGAATGATCTCTCTTGGAAGTTTAAAAAAAGTGAAAAATTGACATTACGGGTAAGCTTGAGAGACAAGGCAGGTGAAATAAGGTACACTAAGCAAATATTGGCGATTGAGACAAACTGGATAAAAGCAGAGTTTAGGTTTAAAAGAAAATGCGTGTTATTGACCACTCCTCCGAAAGCAGATGGCCAAATATTAAATAATAAGACAAGAAATAACAAACGCTCATCACTTCAAGCTCAGTTTGGGAGTCTCTTGATACGCTACAAGTCGTGGTAAGCCTCAAAGCGAAGTGAAAACACTCCTCGGTGCCTCGTGAAGGAAAAAAATTTGAATTATTGGTTGTTGTAGGAGCTTGGAAATGCCGGGCCCTTCCATCGAATCTGTGAACAGTACAAGCGCCTGAAATGTAGGAGATTAACACAGGAAGGTGACTTTGTAAAGAAGACAAAAATAACTGCTTTCGTTTTTCTCAAGTTGTTGTCTATGTTGGGCAACGCTTTGTTAATCGCCGTCTTGTACAAAAACGCTAATCAAAGAATTAGGACTCCAAATAATTACTTCATCTTGAACATGGCCACCAGTGGCTTATCACGGGAGTCGCTTATCACAGTTTACTGTTCAAATGTCAGTCTTAGTCTCCACTACAAGTTTGTTTGTGACTGCTTTGGATCGTTTTTTCCTGGTGTTTTATCCACTCAAGAGAATAATAACAATTCGTATCGCCCGGTTTCTGATTGGCGTCATTTGGATTTTTGCGATAGTGTTCACGGTGCCGTTATTCAAAATGACCACTTTAGTCGAATTCAAGCTAGACTTCCATGTTTGTACCTTCAATTTTGGAATCATTGGTTAGGTTATCATTTATTTATTATTCTGCTACCCTGTGGTAGCATAACTGCCTATCATTGCGATCATCCTCATCTACGCTTGCGATTGAATTCAAACTAAAACACACCATAGCACCCGGCAACCAACTCCCGTCAAATCAACATCGACGGGTACAGATGAACCGCAAGATATTAGCAATGCTTGTCATTGTTGTTGCTGTTCTAATCGTTTGTCGTTTTCCGTTGATTTTTGGAACGATGGCTTGTTTCTCTAGCTTAAAAACTGCCTGCTCTTGGAACTTTCTGTTCCTTGGCTGGTTTCTGGTATGTTTTAACAGTGGAATTAATCCTTGGATATATTTCATCTTTAATGAGCAATTCTTTCAGGGTGCGAAATTATTGCTGCAGAAGCTACTTCCGCGTTGTTTTAAAGTCACAAATGAAGTGGTAATGTTGGAATCGACTGGACGTCAAATCAAAACGCACACACCACAAACACACGAGAGTAGCCACGCGTGAAGTTCTCGGTACAGTCCAGCGAACAAATAACTCAAGAAAAAAGTTTTACCCTGACAGCAACATGCACATTTTCTAGTTTCTTCTCTTTGCGTCACTTAGACAGGGTTGAATAACGTACTACGCATGTCCGTGACATCACTTGATTTACCAAGCATAGCCCGTGCAGCGAAGCACTCGTGCGAAGTGAAATTTATGCATCTGAGCGGACCATCTTCGACCATCTGTTAAACTCATATTTGTGAATGCCAACGAAGGAGGAATTTTACGAATACGTTAGAAATGCAACTCATGAAAAGAAATGTTACGTGATCTATTTTCTGGGATGGATAGATTTTCTTACCCCATGATGCTTCGCTGCGCGCGATTCGCGCGCGTGAGGGCCGCAAAAAGTGATTTAATAAAATCGGTATCAGCACAGTAGCAAGCATAGTGGAACCTCGGTTTACGATCACTCTGTTTATATGACCACCTTGTTTGCACGAACATATTCTTTCGACCTAAACGTAAAAATCACTGAGTTATTTCATAACAGTGGAACCCCGTTAATCGACCACCTCGTAAGTGCGACCAGGATTTTATGGCTCAACGGTGGTCGGGGGCGGGGTTCCACTGGTGGGCGGGGTTCCACTGTTATTAATTTATTACTGATGAAGAACTGACATACTTCTGGAAAATAAGTGAAAAATCAGTTTTTTACCCTTAGTCTCTCTTCGGTGTGATTTTGTGCAGGACAAAACGTTAATCCGTATACGGAACATTTGACTAGTACGGTAATTGATGATTTTGTTTTTAGCGCAAAACCATCTTCACAGGTTTCATCTATAACCTTTACAATTATCTTTAAAAAGCTGTATCATCCGGGTATGGAACAGCCCGAGGCGTAAAAAAGTGATTGCTTTTACTGTTTTGTAGTCCTTGTAATCTTACAAGATTTTTTTTCAAACACACTTAGTCAAAGCAACATTCCCTTGGTACCAATCGACAGATGGATCTAGCACAGCTTTCAGGTGTTAATCAGTGATGACACATGAGTACCCAACGACCATTTTTGTTTTTAAATTCGTCAGAAGTGTCTGAGATGTTTTTCTCTTTGATTTAGAAGCCTGTTTGGTTCATTTGAAGCTACCCTTAAAACTTTTGATCTGTTCCGATGTCTTAACGGTACTTTGGTCGTCTCGAACGTTTTAGATGGTTATCCTGATGGGTGCGGAAGACTAAGTTTGAGGACATGGAGTAACAGTCCTTTCATAAGCGACGTCTTGTTATACCAAAATTTTCAGAAGATTTTTTTTTGTAACAATAATCACGATGTCTTGGAAATAAAATATGAACTGTCAAAAATCTCTGAAAAACGTAGTGAAGTTAGTAAAAAGAGACTCCGCATATCTTAGGTGAGTTTAACAATTATTCAGAAATTTTTAGCCTTCCTGGAGCTTTCGAGGTAGTATCAATTTGCTCTTTGTAACAGTTATTTTTCAGCATCAAATCATTATAAGGTGTCCCTGTAATGAGATGCAGTCTAACTTCGTGCCATTGCGCATTTTTTGAAGCCACCTGAGCCGCTAATGACATACAGCAGGCAGTTGACCAAAAATGGTCATACCAGTCGATTGAGGAGCTTACTTTTTACTTAATTTTGTTTTGGCTGATTGCCGCATTACAATTGACTGCCATCAAAAAAATTGTTCAACTTCCTTTCGAAGACGGAAGGCCTTGTACTCAAGCTTTTCCTCTCGTGTCAGGTATTCCGCAAACCAGAACGCTCTCCATTCGTGGTGTAACTTTCCAGGAAGAAAGGGCATAAGCTAATTAAAGTTAACCAATGTCTTTTTATACTGAGATCGTTAAGGAAGGAGTCAGAGTTATACTCTGTCAGAATTAGACCATCTGTTTCAAAGGTTTTATCCCTCATTTGACCTACGGTGATGGTAAAAGACGGAATCAGTTTGCGGAACCACTTCATACCGTTTACCTGTCCTCAGACCTTGTGTCTGGGCCCGTCAGAGTTGGAGTACAGTCTTCTTTACCATTTGAGGGAGTACAGCTGATTTTAGGAAATGACCTTGCTGGAGAAAAAGTTGTTGTTAATGCTATCGTCACGGATAAGCCTTGTTTAGAACAGTGTCCAGATCCAGTAGAGAAGGCAATTCCTGGCTTGTATCCAGCATGTGTTGTAACTCGAGCCATGAGCAAGAAGAAAGAAAGCACGGAGGAAGAGGTCACATTAGCGGACACTATCGTTGGTGAAGCCTTGAAGAATAAGCCATCAAGAACCCTTGTCCCCGAGCCAGCGGTAGTTGTTACCGAGGACGGTTTGGCATATCAGGCTGACAAGATGTCCACGCCTAATCTGATTGCAGAACAGCAAAGAGATCCAGTAGTTTCAAGCTTGTTTGCGAGAGTCGTTGATAAAAGCGAAGTGTCAAACAACCCTGCATGCTTCTTTACAAAGAACGGAGTGCTGGTGAGAAAGTGGAGGCCACCTGATATTCCAGCTGAAGATGAGTGGGCTGTCAAGTACCAGATTGTTGTTCCGAAGAGTTATAGTCAGGAGATTTTAAGTTTGGCGCACGAGACTCCTCTAGCTGGCCACATGGGCATCAATTAAACCTATAAGAAGATCTTTAACCATTTCTACTGGCCAAATGTAAGAAAGGATGTAGCAGAATTTTGTAGATCATGCCATGCCTGTCAGATGGTTGGGAAACCGAATCAGACCATCCCCAAAGCCCCGCTGAAGCCAATACCAGCTGTCGAGGAGCCGTTTAGTAGAATTGTTGTTGATTGTGTTGGTCCATTACCAAAGACGAGATCTGGAAATCAGTATTTGTTGACCATCATGTGTGCGACTTCTAGGTTCCCTGAAGCAATACCCCTGAGAAACATCAAAGCCAAGACTATTGTCAAAGCTCTAACCAAGTTTTTCACACTAGTGGGCCTTCCAAGTTCTATCCAGTCGGTTCAGGGTTCGAATTTTATGTCTGGAGTGTTTCAACAGGTCATGTACGAGCTTGGGGTCACACAGTATAAGTCATCCGCATATCATCCTCAAAGTCAAGGAGCTCTTGAAAGATGGCATCAGACTCTGAAGAACATGATGAGGATTTACTGCTCCGAAACAGAGAAAGAGTGGGACGAGGGTATTCATTTGCTGTTGTTTGCTGCAAGAGAGTCAGTGCAAGAGTCTCTAGGATTCAGTCCCTTCGAGATTGTGTTTGGGCACACTGTGAGAGGACCTCTTAAGTTGCTTAAAGAGAAGTTATTATCTAACTGTAGTGAGTCCATTAATCTTTTACAGTATGTCTCAGATTTTCGTTCTAAGCTTTTTAGAGCTTGCGAATAAGCCAGAGCCAATCTAAGTTTATCTCAGAAATCTATGAAAGAGAGGTACGATGTAGATGCTGTAGAACGTAGTTTAAAGCCAGGGCAAAAGGCCCTTGCAATTTTGCCCGTACATGGCAACCCATTACGCTCTAGATTTTTTGGACCATACGAGATTCAGAAGAAGTTAAATGATCTTAATTACATAGTAGTTACTCCGGATAGGCGTAAACAAACACAGCTATGTCATGTCAACATGTTAAAGCCTTACGTAGAGAGAAACAGTGATCTAGCCTCAGAACCTTCAACTGTTAATGTAGTCGTTATCGAGCCTAAAGAGGAGTTAAGTAACGAGCTTAGTAGCAATGCTTTTAGTCCCACTGACACAACAAGACTCACGAACTCCGATGTGTTGCGGAACTTGGATTCTAAGCTGTCTCACCTATCACAAAGTCAACGACAGGACCTGGAGAAACTTCTGCTGGAGTTTGAGCACCTGTTTCCTGATGTTCCTACAAGGACAGATCAGATTTATCATGACGTAGATGTCGGCAATGCTGATCCAGTTAAGCAACACCCGTACATGCTAAATCCAAAAAAGCAACAGTATCTCAAGGAGGAGATTAACTATTTGCCTGAGAACGATTTCATTGAGCCAAGTAACAGTAGCTGGAGTTCTCCGTGTATCCTTGTTCCTAAACCAGATGGAAGTTACCGAATGTGTACGGATTACAGAAAGGTCAACAGCGTGACTAAGACGGACACATTTCCAATCCCAAGGATGGACGACTGCATTGATAAAGTAGGAAAAGCCAAATATGTAACGAAGTTCGACCTCCTTAAAGGATTCTGGCAAGTTCCGTTGACAGACCGCGCCAATGAGATTTCAGCCTTTGTCACACCATATAAACTGTACCAGTACAAAGTTATGCCATTTGGTACGAAGAATTCGCCAGCCTCCTCCCAACGCCTTATTAACAAGGTGATCGCAGACCTTGAGGGTTGTGAGGCGTACATTGATGACGTGATTATTTATAGCGACACATGGGAAGAACACTTAAGGATCATCCATGAGTTCTTCAAGAGGTTGAGTAGAGCTAAGCTGACTATCAACCTTTCCAAAAGTGAGTTTTGCCAAGCACAAGTAACTTATTTGGGACACGTTGTTGGACAAGGTCAAGTAAAACCATTAACCGCTAAGGTCGAGGCTATTGCTAACTTTCCGCAGCCCGAGAGCAAAAGTCAGTTGATGCGCTTTCTTGGTATGGCTGGATACTACCGAAGGTTTTGTCCCAATTTCGCCGCCGTCGCAGAACCATTGACGCAGTTACTCAATGAGAGGGCAAAATTTATTTGGAGTGAAAAGTGTGATAAGGCATTCGAAAAATTAAAGGCCATGTTGCAAAGTGCCCCTGTACTGAGAGCGCCCGATTTTGGCTCTCCCTTCAAGCTGGCCGTGGATGCAAGTGATGTGGCTGCTGGTGCAGTGCTGTTGCAGGATGATGATGAAGGTGTGGAACACCCAGTGTGTTATTTTTCAAAAAAGTTCACCAAGAGTCAACAGAACTACTCCACTGTAGAGAAAGAGTGTTTAGCGTTAGTGTTAGCACTGCAACACTTTGAAGTCTATGTGAGTTCTTCCAGTTCGCCTATTGTTGTTTATAGTGATCACAATCCCCTTGTTTTTCTTCACAAATTAAAGGACAAAAATCAGCGATTACTAAGGTGGAGTTTAATGTTGCAAGAATATTCTTTAGAAATTAGGCACATCAAAGGAACAGACAATGTTATTGCGGACTGCCTCTCAAGAGCGTGAGTTTATTGCAAGAAAGTTTTGCAAACTTTCTTTTCTTGAAGGGGGAGGGTGTTATGGAGAGCTAATGTAAATAACAAGCTTCTGGAGTTTTCCAGTCACGCGATGTTTGTACTAGAACTTTCTATTGTCACGTAGTAGAACTGTCTAAAACATTCTGCTGGATGATGTAACTCACGATGTAATGTTACAAAAATAGTAGTCTTGTAAGCTCTTAGAACTATCTAGAACATGAAATGACTGTATATAAGGGCTTAGTGAGCTTTGAGTTAGTTATTGTTGTTACGGCTGAGACTGATAGGAGACGCTATGCTGGGAGAGCTATAGCAGTTTGCTGAGGAGTACTTTGAAGTCATTCCAAGTGGCTCCAGGACGTTTGGTGATAGCAGTGTCTACTCAGTGAGTTTGTGTCAGTGGCGACTGAAGGTTAATAATAGGCTCTAAGTAGTTTGTAGTAAGGTTGTATTGTGCGAGAGTCGCTCCCAAGTTGTAGTTATCACTTGAAGTATAGTTAATTAAATTAGTTGATTTTAAGGAGAGTTTTTGGTATTTTTCTGTCGGTTGAATTATACCGTAACAGATTAAACAAATTATCTTTTAAACCTGAACTTCCTGATACTTCATTCTATCCAGAAAAGCTATAACTCGTTAATTAGGATTTGCCGAAATGAATCGCTTATATGTAGGAGAGCTAATCCCAAGCTCATAAGCCTTTCTTAAAAAATTCTTCGAATTACATCAGTTTCAGCCTTAAAGCACTAGACTATGAGTCATCCCCATTTTTCCTTAGGGACAGTAGAGCGAGCGAAACGCGAGCGCGCGAGAAAATCACCCCACGCGAGAAATGCGAGACACGGCGGGAGCTCATCTTTCTCTCTCCCCGCTGCGTCTCGTCTTTCTCGCGTGGAGTGATTTTCACGCGCGCTCGCTCTACTATCCCTAAGGGAAAATGGGGACTACTCGTAGTGATTATTAAGCACAGTAGAGGAATATAATCACATTCAACTAGGGATCGCACCAGGTGTTACTGCTTCTCTAATATCATTTAATAGTCTATCGTGATCAAGAAAACCCTGCAAAACATAAAACGAAAAATGCAAAATAATGTTGCAATGTTTGAAAAGAAATAAATAAGAACATGTGGTTATATTAAAGATCAGTTTAATAAGGTGGTACAAGTTTTGTACTGTAACTTACAGGCCTCAATATTATTTTGACAAATTAAAATGTATTTATTTTTTTATTGCCTGGGTTATAAAAAAAGTATATTATCTTGGCTTAATCAGTGTAATAGTAATTGACTGTCAAGTTTGAAGGTGAATACGATGCCACAGTTTTTAGGTTGTTTCGTAAAATGTTTCCACTTCGTCTGGTGTAAAATGATAATTACTTCCTCCTGCCAGAAATGTGTTGGTGAAGGTGTCTCCATAGTTGTATCCGCTTGGTGGGCTGTAAGTATAGCCAAGGTTGGCATAGTTACTGCTACTGGATGACGCGTAGTCGTAAATGGCAATGTCATGGCCTCCTCCGAAAATAGGTCCATGAGACGAGCAGTCGTATATGGAATATCTGCTATCACTATGCTGCCCTGGCTGAGGCAGTTTCACCGGTGCCCATCCTGGCTTGTTAGCCAGCGAGAAAAGGAATGCCTGGGAATCATATCGATACTGGCAGCTGTAACCTGTTGAGAAATTTTTAGAAATGAAAAGGATGATCAATGCACAGACTTCGTTCAAAAATTCGAATTGACACAGACAAGAAAATATACTGATACTGCTAGTAGTAGTTTAACTCCCTTTAAAGTAGCAAAGATATCAGTCTCGTGAAAAGTGTTTACTTTTGAAGGAATAATTATAAAATGGTACTTATCTGAAAAGCTAAACGCCAAAAATATTGAAAAGAGCGACAAATTGTAGAATAAAATTATCAGTTAGCGGCACCCCGATACAAAGGCTTGAGATTTTCAGTTGTTGTTTACTACTACAGCCGAGTGGAACCTCGATATAACGAACCTCTGTATGACAACTTCCTTGATGTAACTAACCATTATGGTAAAATATATGGAATAGAATCTCGATAAAACAAAACCTCGTTATAAAGTAAACAAATCGGTCGGTCTCTTAATCCTATCCTTAAAATTCAATTCTTGAGGGGTCTTGTAAAAATGATTACGATGTAGAACTAAAATGAAAAATAAGGATTAAATTACTTACAAACTACAATAAAAACTCTTAAAAGATACGATAAGATTCCAAATGAAAAAGATGCAAAATGTATTTAAAGGATATAAAATGAATTTTCATTAATCACCTTTAAGTAATTGACTACAGCTTTTAAAACTTAAAATAGTTAAAAAAGAACATTTAAAATCGTGGTAGTGCCTGGGCATCGACTGGACTGACTGTGCGCTAAAATCAAATTAAGTGACTGTGCGTCTTACGAGGGTCCAAATAGGTTGGCGGAATGCGGGATTTGGCTATTTTTTGTGGTGATACTCGGGATGCGAGCTAAAAAAAGAGCTGAAGCAGGAATTCTGATAATAAGAGGAAGCGGGATTTCCTATTTTTATTGGGTTGGGATGCGGGAATCGTAAGGGAAAAGTAGCGGGATACGGGAATTAAGTTTTGTCGTGACTACATTTTGGCACCTTTTAAAACCGACTGTGAGAAAAAACGACTGTTTTGCAAACTATTGCAGGTCACACGCACGTATTTTTGTGCCGATTTAAGAATGGAAGAAATAAAGAGATTTTAAACAAGAATCGAAGACCAAGTCCAAGAAGGTTGGAAAAGTAAACTTTCTGCGTGGGGGTTGTTTGCATTTGGTTGTGCTGTTCGATTTCATACCAGGTTTATCTTTCCATATCTGAAAGAGAACATTCTATACATCTGTGCAACCATTGTGTTCATTCACATTTTCCGTGACCCGTAGTCAGCGTAGGCAATTGGCATCATCGCCTAATGGAATCTAGCAGTAAAGAAATCGAAACATCCTTCTACCCGACTCAACTGGCTGCTTCCAAATGGCCGGAACTCAAATCGAAGTAAACCTTCTTTTTTGTACTGATGCGCTCAGAAAGAAATAAAAAATAAATAAATAAATAAGAAAAACAGAAAATGAAGTTACGATCGCTAATGGCTAAGTCAAGAACCTTAAACCTTAACATCCAAGCCTCCTATTTCAAAAAGGTTAGTCTTAAACATTGTATAATGAAAGCAAGAAACTCGTTAAAAAAAATAGGGCGGAATGGGGATTCGGACATTAAAAAAGGCGGGATAGCGGGATTAAGAGAAAAAAACAATCGGGAAGACGGGATTTGAGAACCCTATTGTGACCCTCTTTCAAAACATCATGCAAGCAAAACTTAAAACCGTGAGCTGGGCACAGCGTGATACGACATTGCAGGAAGTATCACAGTCACGTACTAAAAGAAATCGCTTAGTTATTCAGATCCTGAGGCACTTTAGATAAAATCAAAGAGCCTAAAAGAGTAAAAGCCTTATTTAGCCTCAATAAAGAGCTCTACACTTCACGAAAGAGGTCACAGAAAATGCTCTTGCATCAGAGGGCAAATCATCTTCTCGACTAGCCTGCGTGGCAGGCGTTTAAAAGGGAAGGGAAAAGGGAGTTTTGGGAAAGGGAGTTTTAGGCGCGAGAGAAACGCGAGGGGCGCGCTAATTTCCTTTCCCTTCCCTTTCGAACGCCTGCCACGCAGGCTACTTCTCGACCAGAAACAAAAACCACAGAAAATCAAATCAACGTGTCATGACTTCTCAGTGTGAAAAAAGCAGGTAAATGAAATCATAAAACCTTCCAGAGCATAATCTACCCGCCAGAGAAAAAACACTTTGTAACAAGCAACATTTTGGTATGAATTAAGTCGTGTAGGTCTACCGACCCCTTTTTACACTAAGAATACAGTAGAATTTCGATAACTCGAACTCGGATTACTCGAATTTCACGCTAACTTGAACTAAATTTCCTTTCCCTTGATCAAAATTTCACCGAAATTTACCGCGATAACTCGAATTTCCCGCTAACTCGAACCGTTTTTCGTTTCACTACAGAGTTCGATTACCCGGGTTTTACCACAGGCAGCCCAAACTCACGTTATGAGGAAAGGGTGTAAAGTTTTACTCCGACCATAGGTGACGCGTGACCTTTCTGCTAGACGCGTCGGTGTGGCGTTAGGGGCAACCGTTGAAAATAAGAGACTTTGTATGCGAAATAAAATACTGAGATCTGCAAACGCTAAATCGAATTTTTCCTTCAATGAAATAAATAAAATAGACTTACCTGTGATATATTTCATCGTGTTTCGGTGTCTGCTTTTTGTTTTACTGTTTTTTAGGCTTTATTGCATAATCAATGTGACTCCCTTCATAAGACGAAGTCTTAAGCGTTCGAAGATCTCAGTATTTTATTTCTCATACAAAGTCTTTTATTTTTAACGGTCGCCTGTAACGGGACACCGGCTCGTCCACCATAAAGGTCACGCGTCACCTATGGTAAGTAATTTACTTTACACTCTTTCCTGGTATAATGAATTTGGGCTGCCTGTGGTTCAACTTTACTTTTGAACGAAATATGACAATAACAGCTTTAACTGGAACAGTGAGTGATCGCGCTGTTTATAAAGGTGATTGCAGAAATAGCAAAGACTACATCAATTTTGCAGAAAGAAAATAGTTACATTAAAATCAAGCTGAACTTTCAGTCACTCATCCCTGCACTCATACATCGAGTGTGACAATAGGGCCATTTATACGAGGAAAAATAAGAAGCGTCTTACATAAGACGCGCCTTAGATAAGACGCGAACTGTACCATTTATACGAGCATGTCTTATCTAAGACGAGAACAGCTCGTATAAATGGTTCGCGTAAAGGGGGGAATTTCATATATCCCATGATGCTTCGCGGCAAATTTGTCTCTTCTCTCCGCGGTGGAAAGAGCGTTCGAGGGTTTCGAAGGAGATTTTCAACGACCTGAATTTCAAGATGCAGCTCATCCAAGGTAAGTTTTAATGAACCCTGTTAATCTTTGGTATCTTATTAATAATGTAAAATTGTCCCATGGTCATTTCACGCATTATTGCTCTCGTTTACGACCCCATTAAGCCATGCTGTTTTAACTCGCAAGTGAATATTTATTTAGATGACTTTCAGTTATCGAAAACTGTCTTTATTCTAGCAAGGTTTTGCCCTAATAAATTATTTAAATCGGCGGACAAGGGGTGCTTGATACTATTTCCACGCTCCGACCTCTTTCAACCTCGCGATTTTTATGGGTTTGATCGTTTCCAAATATCGCGTTTTCTGCCCTTTCTCCACTAAGATGCAAGACGAAGGTTTCAATTTCTTTATGCTAAGTCCCGCGAAGATGGGACATTTTCTCTTGAATTCGCCCTTTTTTCGCTGATCAAAACACAAATATTATCTCTTGAGGGTATGATGAATGTTTAAATTCAATGGTTTATAGTTATTGAAGCTTTTTTGTCTCATTATTTTAGGTAAATTGGTTTCTCATGGTGGCTTCCGGTCGCAACCGCGCGTAGGGAACTTGAAATATACAGGGCAGCAAATGTCATGGAATAGCACGCCGTAGGACCTCAACCGGCGTATAAAACCTTTTAAGACAGTTTGATAATTCTTTTAGGATCCATTGTAGTGAAGAAGTTGGTGTTTTTGTATATGTATTGTGCCATTTCTTAATAAAGCTTTTTTCTGTTTATGTTTGACAATGATGCTTAGCTCGTGTTGTGTTACGAAAAATATGGAGATGTCTTTGTTATTTTTATTGTTTGTTGGAGCTATTTCCCTCCTTTGAATTTTATCTCCGATAGACGTCACTTTGCTCTTTAACGGTCTCGGTATTTTCGACTACATAAGCCGAGCTTGTTGAAGAAAAAGCGTGTGCAGTCACTGTACAGTTGATATACTGCATCGATGAATTATTGAACTGACAATATGAACACCCCGATCACAAACAAGCAACGGAGAGAAATCTCACACCTAGAATATGTATTTATTTCAAGACAAGTCGTGGAAATCGCCTGTTAATTCATGGAGAGCTTTGTCAACGCACGTTAAAACAGGACGTACTGAAGCAAAGACTTTCCTCGCTACCTTCTAAGAACGTTTGTGTGGACTGCGTTGCTATCGTAAGTCTAGTTAACTCATAATCGGCGGGCAAAACACTCTCTTTGACTTAACAAGAGATATATTTGGAATAGTAAAACGAAAATCGTTAATAGACCGACACAGCAAAGGTACAGAAAGTTTTATCGGCAGAATAAATCGCTTTCCACTGCTGTTCAACTGTCATGTCCTTGTTGAACTGATAGCATCGCGTGCGTTCGGAAGCTTGATAATATAGTATGAAGCGATGCATCATGGGATATATGAAATTCCCCCCTTTGGTTCGCGTCTTATTTCTGTTCTTGCCTCGTTTTCATGTGAATGTTGCCCGTAGCAACGGCAAATCCAAAGTGGCGCGCCAAAAAATAACGCATGCGTACTATGCGTTCGCGTCTTATATAAGACGCGTCTTATTTTTCTCCTTATAAATGGCCCTAATGTGCTTCGATTACCGGTTATAACAAACATCAAAATCGAGCCAGTTTGCTTCAGTGAAACAACAAATCCCAGACACAATTTGTTAACAAATCTAAGATTAAATTAAGCCACAAATATTAAAGAAACAACCACTTCGAAACAAGGTACATTGCCTGTACACGCGCTGCACATCTCCTTTCGATTCTGTCCTGAATGACGCATGAGGATCGGACCGCTTGGGCCGCATTGAATGCTGTGTTGTGTTGTGATTTCGCCCCATGTCAAGGAATCCCGATTCCGGGAAAATTTTGCTTATGGAATCCGGAATCCCGGGCTTTGGAATCCGCAATACGGCTCAAGGAATCGCGAATCCCAATAACGAGTGGAATCCAGAATCCAAGACTGTCCTAGATTTCCTTACATGGGGCGATGTGATTGCTTCGGTACAGTCCGGTACGGAAACAGTGTCATCGAGGCAAATATAGCCAATCAGAGAGCCACTTTGGAATGGTGCTGGTCAACTGGGCATTTACAGGGCAGTACTTACAAATATAAACTAGAGTACAGCAGTGCTAATTCCAAATATCTCTTAGCATAATTTATACTGATTAATTTTTACAGATCTTTGCTTTCTTTAGGTTTGTATAAAACTAATTTATGTCTTTAGAGTTAAATGACAAGATTCAGCGAGGAAAAGAAAGGTTTTCATTTTATATATTATATATCTCTCTGGATTTGTTAAAACGTGGCTAAAGAAATTTCAAGTGCATTTTAACTATTTGACATCTAAGTGGAATGGGAAGCAGTTAAAAGTCACTAGCTGAAGCTAAACAATGACAGCATTATTGCTTGCAATATACGGTAAAGTTCTCTTGCAGAAGTAACAGGATTTTGCGATGAAATAAACGACATTTGAAACGTTCAGAAATTGTAATCTTTTAGTCAGTCAAACCACGAGGCCCACATCTCAGTGTCGGCCGAAAACAGATTAAGAATCCACAATCTTTGAGCAAAGAATAGGCTTTCTAAGACAAAATCAACTAAACTAAACACTCACGAAGCGTTTTTATGCTTGACACAAAGCATTCTAGAAACACGAGCTCAACCGCACATACCTGAGATTTGTCTGTCAACACTTTCGGTAAATCACACAATAAATGACTTTCGCGGCAATCACAATACTTCCCAAAACCACTCATAATATTTCCACACTTAACACGGGCGAAACATCGTCAAATTACACCGTAAAACACTCGCTTTCTCCACATAAATACTCACATGGAACTTTTCTCGACTCACTGACAGTTGATTCATTCAAGATCCCGGATTTTTTTGTTGTTGTTGGAGGGGGGGGGGGGGGGGGAGGGTAATAGGTTAATAGCCAGTGAGAAACTCATCAAATTCTATCTACTATTAATTCTATCTAGTGTGTGGGGCTGTTGCGGGGAAGGTCGTAAACAAGACCTTGAAGCCCTCCAAAACCGGGCTGCTTGGATAGTGGCTTGTACTGTGCGCAACAA